>NC_088421.1:56318839-56499844 GCF_034236695.1 Oncorhynchus nerka | reverse complement strand
GGATACAATACGGAGTACTAGGGGGATGGATACGCATTTCTTTAGTAGAAACTCCAGACCGGGCCCTTGGACTAGGGGATGGATGGATTTCTTTATAGAAACAACCGGCCCTTACGCATTTCTTTAGTAGAAACCCAGACCGGCTGCTGATAATACTGCCATCGTCGTGGAGACGACATGTATCTGATGCTGTCTGGCTAAAAGACTATGGTATGTTATATAGTAAGGCAGAGGGGGCGCTGTTTCGCTCGCTCGGATGCCTTCCCAGGTGAGATGGTTTCAGACACTGGCGGATTGAAGGAAAAGTTAGCGGGGTGCGCTGTTGGGATGCCGGAATTATTTTTGGATGAACGTGTGAAGGTAACCTACTTCTTATAGTGAGTGGTTTGACAATCAGATGAAAACATAACTGGTTGTGTTCATGGCACATTAAAAAGTAGTTAATTTTTTACATTTAAATTACGTCTTTACTCTAAATGTATTTGTTTTATTTTTATGAGGGGCAGGGCCTCATACTGACCTCCAAATCACTAGCCTGGGGGACGAGGTTAGTGTCTATGTATTGGGGCCAGTAGATGGCATTGTTTCTTTAAGAAACTGATACTCATGTCTATGGCGCTAAATTCTGCACGCACCTCCAGCCGCTACATAGGATAAACTAACACTCACTGTAAACACACAATATTACCTCTGGTTAGTGTGTCAAGGTTTTGGTCAGACCTTTTAGATGAGTTTTTTAACCATTTTGACAGTCACATCCGGCACCACCTCAACAAAAACGATGCAGTTACCACAGGTTATCTGATCGAATCCTGGCCTTATGCTGTTAACACAGGCAGCCCAATTCAGACGTTGATGCCACTAATTGGTCTTTTGACCAATGAGATCAGATGCTTTGCCAATAATTGGGCAAAAGATTCAAAAAATTGGGCTGCTTGTGTTAATGCAGCCTTTTTGTGTCAAGGTTTTAGTCGACTTTAAGACTACTTGTTGTTGGCAATGTCTATTTTAACAAAAGTGTGGATTGCAGTCACTCCTTGTCCATAGACTGCTTTCAAGGTAAGGAAACATCTTAATATGTCAAATCTAAACTATCCCTTTACAATAGAACATCAGACCCTGGTTCAGGCTCCCGAGTGGTGCAGTGGTCTAAGGCACCTCATCTCAGTGCTAGAGGCGATATCACTACAGACCCTGGTTTGAATCCAGGCTGTATCACAACCGGCTGTGATTGGGAGTCCCATAGGGCGGCGCACAATTGGCCCAGCGTCATCTGGGTTAGGGTTTGGCCGGGGTAGGGCCGTCATTGTAAATAAGAATTTGTTCTTAACTGACTTGCCAAGTTAAATAAAAGGTGAAAAATTTTATTTTATTTTTTAAATTACAGAAGACACCATAACAATTTGACAACGTTAAGAACCGTTTTTATTGTGAAAAAAAGTCTCTGCTTTTCATACCCTAGCCTAAAACTGTACAATCAATAATTTAAAAACATGTTTCGGCTTGTTTAAAAAATAATAATTCAGAACACACTTGTTGGATCACACACTCCTTACCCAGCAGCAGCTACAACCAAAGGAAAATAGGAATGCATCCCAAATCACTATCCCCTATGTAGTGCACTACTTTTGACCAGGCCCATTGGCATATGCACTACATAGGTAATAAAAGTGCTCTTTTAGGACACACCCATAGTGTTTACATGTTGTGTTCACCATCATTTCTCTTCCCTTAGTCCAAAATGGCCACCTATTTCCTATCAAGAGCACTGCTCTGTTCAAAAGCAGTGCACTATATAAGGAATAGGGTGCCAATTGGGACGCACATTAACAACCTCAACTCAGGCAACATCAGGACACCCCCAAACGGGGCCCTTCTCCTGACATGATCACAAAACTCCATCTCCCATCATTCTTGCCAACTTTTTTAAATCTTTTTTTTTTTTTAAAGAGTCCATCATAATAATAACAACATTAATCCTATCTAGAGAAATCATTTGAGAAGGAAAAATATATAATATCTTCTGTTTCAAATTACACCCTATTCCCCCATTATTAGGGCAATTTATTTTAAAAGTACTGCACTTATTTTGAAGACTAGGGTAATTTGAGGCCTTCCTCATGTCCGACTACTATAGAGGTCAACATCAAAGGCTGGTGTCGTAATAAAACACATTACAATGTCAAAACGTTTTCAAATGAACGACAAAAAGGTTTTGTTGAAAGCCTCGCCTTCTCTACATGGCGAAGGTAGTGGGGTCCATATTATGACGTGCTGCACAAGAACCAAAACACCTCTTCCTCCTTTACAGTCTACAACCAACCAGATCACTATTAGGACTCTACTGGCACCCTATTCCCTAGATAGGGCACTACTTTCGACCAGGTGCCATAGTGACTAGGTGCCATTTGGGATACATCCTATGCTTCTGTCCTGGCCAAAGAACAGCATGACAACCTTTTCATATTACCAGACCGAGAGGTTTTCCCTGACCTCATGACCTGACCATGTGACCTAACCAGGAAAACCTCACAGAGGGAGGCCTGGAAAAAGGCTGTCGGGGGGAGAAGCTTCTTTATAAAAAGCAGACGAGAGTTAAAGTCCTATTTTCTTCATTCATACAATAATGGACTTTTGAGGCGATGGATGCAACTGTTGCATACAAACTACATAAAACAAAGTCCTTTTCTCCATTACGTTTGCTCAACTCCGGCGTCCCTCTCTCCCTCCGTCCTCTATCGCCTCCTTTTGGAAAAAGGTAATCGAGGAGAGGCGGCGAGAAGGGAACGTGGGTGAGAAGGGAACGTGGGTGAGAAGGGAACGTGGGTGAGAAGGGAACGTGGGCGAGAAGGGAACGTGGGCGAGAAGGGAACGTGGGCGAGAAGGGAACGTGGGCGAGAAGGGAACGTGGGTGAGAAGGGAACGTGGGCGAGAAGGGAACGTGGGTGAGAATGCTACCTGTATAGAATTAAGACTCCTCTCCACTCACACATCATCAGGCAAATTATGTTGACAGGGTGGAATCCCCAATAAATGTGTAACGTGATTAAAAACAAAACAAACAAAAAAAACATTTCAAGAGTCTTTCCGTGAAGGACTCAGGTAGGATCCACATGACCATCCTCCATGAAAGGTGGCTATCGAGGAGGGGAGGAGCCTCTTCCATCGGTCTACTAACTAATTGGCACCACTCGACCACTTATCGGTTTCCGGGTCACGCAGAAGAGAAGACGGAGAGGACAGATTTTTCCCAAATGAGAAAAGGCCGTCCATACATACATAGAAGAGTCTGTCCTTCTAGCGGTTGATACTCAGAGAGATACTAGTCTCTCTGAGACCAGAGGGACAGTTCAGTAAAACACAGAACAATAAGGGAGAAAAATAGCTTTGAGGGCCAGGAGATTTCCCTGAATAGGAGAAACTCTGGGGCTCCACGCTCACGTTGCTGACTGTCTGTGTAGGAAAACAATATGGCCGCCCTGCAGTGAGACGAGAACACCACCAGCCTGACAACCAGGCTTCATTGGGTGAGTCCTACGTCCTAAATGGTACCCTATTCCCTACATAGTGCACTACTTTAGACCAGAGCTCTATGACACCCTATTCCCTACATAGTGCACTACTTTAGACCAGAGCCTGTGTAGGGAATAGGTGATCGTTCACTGGCTGCACTGGAAACTGGTGCAGAGAGGAGAGGAGAGAGAGAGAAAGGGAAAGGAGGAGAGAAAGGAGGAGAGAGAGAAAGGAAGGAAAGAGAGAGAGAAAGGAAGGAAAGGAGGAGAGAGAGAAAGGAAGGAAAGGAGGAGAGAGAAAAGGAAGGAAAGGAGGAGAGAGAAAAGGAAGGAAAGGAGGAGAGAGAAAGGAAGGAGAGGAAAACTGGCAGGCAGACTGGATGACTGGGGAGAAGAGAAAAGGGAGGGAGGGGGGAGAAGGAGGGAAGGAGGGAGGGAGGGGAGAAGGAGGGAGGGAGGGAAGGAGGGAGAAGGGATGGAGGGAGGGTAGGGAGAAGGAGGGAGGGAGGGAGGGTAGGGAGAAGGAGGGAGGGAGGGTAGGGAGAAGGAGGGAGGGAGGGTAGGGAGAAGGAGGGAGGGAGGGTAGGGAGATGGAGGGAGGGAGGGTAGGGAGGGAGGGAGAAGGAAGGGAGGGTAGGGAGAAGGAGGAAGGAGGGTAGGGAGATGGAGGGAGGGTAGGGAGAAGGAGGGAGGGAGGGTAGGGAGAAGGAGGGAGGGAGGGAGGGAGGGAGGGAGGGAAGGAGGGAGGGTAGGGAAGGGAGGAGGGAGGTAAAGAGGAAGGGAGTGTGAGAGAATACAAAGCTGAGGGAGATGGATAGATGTAAAGTGGAAGAGAGGGAGAAGGGAGGGAGAGAGCAGGCAGAGTGAGGGAGATGTAGGGAGAGAGAGCAGGCAGAGTGAGGGAGAGAGAGAGCAGGCAGTGAGATGGAGAGAGAGAGAGAGATCACAGGTAGAGTGAGGAGAGAAAGCAGGCAGAGTGAGGGAGAGAGCAGGCAGAGTGAGGGAGAGAGCAGGCAGAGTGAGGGAGAGGTAGGGAGAGAGCAGGCAGAGTGAGGGAGAGTGAGAGCAGGCAGTGAGATGGAGAGAGAGCAGGCAGAGTGAGGGAGAGAGAGAAAGGAAGGAGAGAAGGAGAGCAGGCAGAGATCCATGAAGAGAACATCTATTATTTAACATATGAATCATGGGACAGCAGGAGGCAACACTGATCAACAGAGAGAGAAAGGAGGGAAGAAGAGAGGGAAAACACTAGAACTCAGTAGGGTTGTGTGGATGTATTCTGGACGTATTCTGGATGTGGATGTATTCTGGGTGTATTCTGGATGTATTCTGGGTGTGGATGTATTCTGGGTGTATTCTGAGTGTATTCTGGATGTATTCTGAGTTTATTCTGGGTGTATTCTGGATGATTCTGGGTGTATTCTGGATGTATTACAACTCCAGCACAACCCCTCCTATGGACGAGGGTTGACCAGAAATGTCTGGTCGGGTCTCCTCAAGTCTGTGTACACACACCTCCCTCCTCCTCCTCCTACACTAGGTTTCACCTCCCTCCTCCCCCAGGGTTTCTCCTCCCCCAGGGTTAGGGTATGGGTTAAGGGCTAGGTTTCAGGGTCTCCTCCCTTCAGGGTGTAGGTTAGGTCTCAGACTTGGTTCTCCCCACAGGCTCTACACATCCTCCCCTCAGTGGAAGGGCCAGGGTCTGTTTCAGTGTGTTTAGGGTGTTAGTCTCCCCCCTCCCCCAGACAGGGTCTATCACTAGGAGATTTTACAGTTGTTGCGTGTGCAGTTCTGTGGGGGGCTCTGGGGGGGTTTGATAGATTTAGAACGCTTCAGACTGTTCCCTTTAGACCCGCCCCCCGCGTTGGCCAGCGAATAGGAACGTCCGTGCATCATCACTGCGTTCATCCCATTGGCCATAGAGAAGGACTTGAGGTGGGACTTTATCGCCACGGGCAATGGCAGCTTGTCGATTAGGTGGACGGGCGTGCAGGAGACAATCGCTCTGCAGCACAGGTCCTGGAGAGTGAAGACTGGAGGGAGAGAGGGGAGGAGAGAGAGTTACTTCAACCTTGTTCTGTCCTGTTACAGCATTAGCTAGCTAGCAACCTGCTAACCACAGATCATTAGCTAGCTAGCAACCTGCTAACCACAGATCATTAGCTAGCTAGCAACCTGCCTAACCACAGATCATTAGCTAGCTAGCAAGCTGCTAACCACAGATCATTAGCTAGCTAGCAACCTGCTAACCACAGATCATTAGCTAGCTAGCAACCTGCTAACCACAGATCATTAGCTAGCTAGCAACCTGCTAACCACAGATCATTAGCTAGCTAGCAACCTGCTAACCACAGATCATTAGCTAGCTAGCAACCTGCCTAACCACAGATCATTAGCTAGCTAGCAACCTGCTAACCACAGATCATTAGCTAGCTAGCAACCTGCTAACCACAGATCATTAGCTAGCTAGCAACCTGCTAACCACAGATCATTAGCTAGCTAGCAACCTGCTAACCACAGATTAGCTAGCTAGCAACCTGCTAACCACAGATCATTAGCTAGCTAGCAACCTGCTAACCACAGATTAGCTAGCTAGCAACCTGCTAAACACAGATCATTAGCTAGCTAGCAACCTGCTAACCACAGATCATTAGCTAGCTAGCAACCTGCTAACCACAGATCATTAGCTAGCTAGCAACCTGCTAACCACAGATCATTAGCTAGCTAGCAACCTGCTAACCACAGATCATTAGCTAGCTAGCAACCTGCTAACCACAGATCATTAGCTAGCTAGCAACCTGCTAACCACAGATCATTAGCTAGCTAGCAACCTGCTAACCACAGATCATTAGCTAGCTAGCAACCTGCTAACCACAGATCATTAGCTAGCTAGCAACCTGCTAACCACAGATCATTAGCTAGCTAGCAACCTGCTAACCACAGATCATTAGCTAGCAACCTGCTAACCACAGATCATTAGCTAGCTAGCAACCTGCTAACCACAGATCATTAGCTAGCTAGCAACCTGCTAACCACAGATCATTCGCTAGCTAGCAACCTGCTAACCACAGATTAGCTAGCTAGCAACCTGCTAACCACAGATTATCTAGCTAGCAACCTGCTAACCACAGATCATTAGCTAGCTAGCAACCTGCTAACCACAGATCATTCGCTAGCTAGCAACCTGCTAACCACAGATTAGCTAGCTAGCAACCTGCTAACCACAGATTATCTAGCTAGCAACCTGCTAACCACAGATCATTAACTAGCTAGCAACCTGCTAACCACAGATCATTAGCTAGCTAGCAACCTGCTAACCACAGATGAAGGATATCGTGTGGTAATTTTACCAGCAGTAAACATCTGGTGGTTCAGAAAGGAACAAGGGAGAGCTTCTTTAGATGCGCTTCTAAAGTGGTCCTCTGTAGCTCAGCCGCTAGAGAGCGGCCCTCCGTAGCTCAGTCGCTAGAGAGCGGCCCTCCGTAGCGCAGTCGCTAGAGCGCGGCCCTCCGTAGCGCAGTCGCTAGAGCGCGGCCCTCCGTTGCGCAGTCGCTAGAGCGCGGCCCTCCGTTGCTCAGTCGCTAGAGCGCGGCCCTCCGTAGCGCAGTCGCTAGAGCGCGGCCCTCCGTAGCGCAGTCGCTAGAGCGCGGCCCTCCGTAGCTCAGTCGCTAGAGAGCGGCCCTCCGTAGCTCAGTCGCTAGAGAGCGGCCCTCCGTAGCTCAGTCGCTAGAGAGCGGCCCTCCGTAGCTCAGTCGCTAGAGAGCGGCCCTCCGTTGCTCAGTCGCTAGAGAGCGGCCCTCCGTAGCTCAGTCGCTAGAGAGCGGCCCTCCGTAGCTCAGTCGCTAGAGAGCGGCCCTCCGAGCGTTGCCAGAGAGCGGCCCGCTGCTCAGAGCGCGGCCCTCACGTCAGCCTGAGCGTTGCGTTGCTCAGTCGCCAGAGCGCGGCCCTCCGTTAGTTGCTCAGTCGCTAGAGAGCGGCCCTCCGTAGCTGCTGAGTGTAGCACTTGCAACACCGGGATAGTGGGTTCAATTCTCAGGACCGTCCATATGTAAAATGTATGTACGCATGACTAAGTCACTGGATAAAAGCTTCTGCTAAATGGTATATGTTATAATATTAAAGTAGGATAGCTGTACGTAGGCTGCATCTTATTATGTTCCTTCTGGTGCTCCTAAACCCTGGATTCTGTAATTACTACCTATTTATATCATCTATACCATGAATACTTTTTATTGTGCTCCTACAATTTTTTCTAATTAGGAGCACATGTACTCCTTTGTAAAAAAAATATATATATCGGTGTGTGTGTCCCCTCCCCCCTCCTACCTCTGTTGGGCTTCCAGAACTTCTCCATGCCGTGCCTCATCAGTACGATGCGAGACAGCTCTGTGAACGACTCGATGACGTTGAAGTTGCAGAGCGGGCTGACCTCAAAGAAGGTCATGCCGTTCTTCTCCGCGTACGCCCGGGCCTGCTCCGTAGGAACCTGGCGCTTGAACGCCAGGTGGAGCCGGTTACCTACCAGGATACGAGGTACACCCGGGGCATGCTGATGGGAGGGAGAGGGGGGCATTTCAGTGGTTTACAGGAAGTAGAAAACAGTAGTAAGTTATAGAAACTGTTAGAACTGTCTCTTATATATATATATATATCCCATCCTATCAGTATCCATCCTATCAGATCAGTATCCATCCTATCAGTATCCATCCTACCAGTATCCATCCTATCAGTATCCATCCTACCAGTATCCATCCTATCAGTATCCATCCTATCAGTATCCATCCTATCAGTATCCATCCTACCAGTATCCATCCTATCAGTATCCCTCCTATCAGTATCCATCCTATCAGTATCCATCCTATCAGTATCCATCCTATCAGTATCCATCCTACCAGTATCCATCCTACCAGTATCCATCCTACCAGTATCCATCCTATCAGTATCCATCCTATCCCACCAGTATCCATCCTATCCCACCAGTATCCATCCTATCCCACCAGTATCCATCCTATCCCACCAGTATCCAGCCTATCAGTATCCAGCCTATCAGTATCGACACACTGCAACAACACACTTAACAAGCGTTCTCTCTGCGTGGCGTTTAGGGAAACACACGTTGCATCTTGGGTCGTTGTAGGAAAGATACGTGATTAAAACCCTGGGAAGCCTGTGTTCCATCGCTATGGGAAACGGGCCCTGGTCTTTCTAGCGGCTTCACCTTTCATTCTACCAATCAAATTCTCTAGTCTATTCCCCCCCCCCCCATCTGTCTCCCGCTCTCTGAATGACAGGAGTCCAGTTCCAGGGTACTGTAGACTAGAGGTGAACCAGGAAAGACATATCTTCACCAAACACCCTGAGAGAAACACACACACACACAGGGAGGATGTCCTCTAGGCTTCTGCATCCCAGAAGGACATAGTGTGTCTATAGCAGTACTCTGGGCCTATTCGGTTCACCGAGGTGTGTTGAGGACTATGGGACAGGGTCTCTCCTTTCCTCTCCTCTACCCTCTCTTCCTCCTCTCCTCTACCCTCGCCTCTCCCTCTCCTCTACCCTCTCTTCCTCCTCTCCCCTCCCTCCATACCTCGTCAATCTCTCGTATCCAGCGGTCGATGCCTTCGAACGACCAGCGGTTTGCGATGTCATACACCAGCAGGATCCCCTGGAGAACACACACACACACACCATTGTTCTTTATGTCCTGTTTATAGAAGTAGGAGGAGCAGACAGGACCAGCCAAACACACTCAGTAGGGGACTTGTGTCATTAGATTGTGTGTGTACTGGATTAGATGAGTTTATTAGTCATGTGCACAGAGTCTCAGATGTAATTGCAGGGTACAGTGAAACTCTGTAGCTCCAACACTGCAGGTCAAAAAGAGAAGTACATGAAACAATAATATGAATAATATATACTATATACAGTTGAAGTCGGGAAGTTTACATACACCTTAGCCAAATACATTTAAACTCAGTTTTTCACAATTCCTGACATATAATCCTAGTAAAAATTCCCTGTTTTAGGTCAGTTAGGATCACCACTTCATTTTAAGAATGTGAAATGTCAGAATAATTGTAGAGAGAAGGATTTATTTCAGCTTTTATTTCTTTCATCACATTCCCAGTGGGTCAGAAGTTTACATACACGCAATTAGTATTTGGTAGCATTGCCTTTAAATTGTTTAACTTGGGTCAAACGTTTCAGGTAGCCTTCCACAAGCTTCCCACAATAAGTTGGGTGAATATTGGCCCATTCCTCCTGACAGAGCTGGTGTAACTGAGTCAGGTTTGTAGGCCTCCTTGCTCGCACAAGCTTTTTCAGTTCTGCCCACAAATGTTCTATAGGATTGAGGTCAGGGCTTGGTGATTGCCACTCAAATACCTTGACTTTGTTGTCCTTAAGCCATTTTGCCACAACTTTGGAAGTATGCTTGGGGTCATTGTCCATTTGGAAGAACAATTTGGGACCAAGCTTCAACTTCCTGACTCATGTCTTGAGTTGTTGCTTCAATATATCCACAATTTTCCATCCTCATGATGCCATCTATTTTGTGAAGTGCACCAGTCCCTCCTGCAGCAGAGCACCCCCACAACATGATGCTGCCACCCCCGTGCTTCACTGTTGGGATGGTGTTCTTCGGCTTGCAAGCCTCCCTTTCCTCCAAGCATAACGATGGTCATTATGGCCAAACAGTTTCATCAGACCAGAGGACATTTCTCCAAAAACTACAATCTTTGCCCCCATGTGCAGTTGCAAACCATAGTCTGGCTTTTTAATGGCGGTTTCGGAGCAGTGGCTTCTTCCTTGCTGAGCGGCTTTTCAGGTTATGTCGATATAGGACTCGTTTTACTGTGGATATAGATACTTTTGTATCCGTTTCCTCCAGCATCTTCACAAGGTCCTTTGCTGTTGTTCTGGGATTGATTTGTACTTTTCGCACCAAAGTACATTCATCTTTAGGAGACAGAACGTGTCTCCTTCCTGAGTGGTATGACGGCTGCGTGGTCCCATGGTATTTATTTTTACTTGCATACTATTGTTTGTACAGATGAACGTGGTACCTTCAGGCGTTTGGAAATTGCTCCCAAGGATGAACCAGACTTGGAGGTCTACAGAAAAAAATTCTGAGGTCTTGGCTGATTTCTTTTGATTTTCCCATGATGTCAAGCAAAGAGGCACTGAGTTTGAAGGCCTTGAAATACATCCACAGGTAGACCTCCAATTGACTCGAATTATGTCAATTAGCCTATCAGAAGCTTCTAAAGCCATGACATCATTTTCTGGAATTTTCCAAGCTGTTTAAAAGGCACAGTCAACTTACTGTATGTAAATTTCTGACCCCCTGGAATTGTGATGCAGTGAATGATAAGTGAAATAATCTGTCTGTAAACAATTGTTGGAAAAATTACTTGTGTCATGCACAAAGTAGATGTCCTAACCAACTTGACAAAACTATAGTTTGTTAACAAGAAATTTGTGGAGTGGTTGAAAACCAAGATTTAATGACTCCAACCTAAGTGTATGTAAACTTCTGACTTCAACTGTATATATACACACTATGTCGGCAGAATGTGTGTACTATGTCAGCAGAATGTGTGTACTATGTCAGCAGAATGTGTGTACTATGTCAGCAGAATGTGTGTACTATGTCAGCAGAATGTGTGTACTATGTCAGCAGAATGTGTGTTCCTACCTGAGCCCCTCTGGAGTAGGACCTGAAGATGGTGCAGAACCTCCCCTGTCCTGACGTGTCCCTGAGAGAGAGAGAGAGAGAGAGAGAGAGCGAGAGAGAGAGACAGAGAGAGCGAGAGAGAGAGACAGAGAGAGACAGAGAGAGTGAGAGAGAGAGACAGAGAGAGCGAGAGAGAGCGAGAGAGAGAGACAGAGTGAGAGAGAGAGACAGAGTGAGAGAGAGAGACAGTAAGAGTGATTTTCAAAACCTGCAACGAGCGAGAGAGAGAGAGACAGAGAGCGAGTAGAGAGAAACAGAGAGAGAATATCAGAGAGAGAGAAATGAGTTAACACAATTAAAGGGATATTCCGTTTTCACATTTTGATCCGTGGTTAAAAAGAGAAGGTTCTAAAAATAAATGCATCTGTGACATCACAGGATAGATTCAAAGTAAGAAAACAGTGATTTTCAAAACCTAACAACAGAATACTAGCCAGGAGGGTATCATCTTCCTCCCACAAATCCCATAGCGTTTGAATATCACTGTTTTTAAAATGGTTTAACTTAATGATGATATCATCGGGTAAAACTTTTAACACTATATTTGCTCCTACTTAAAAGTAGAAAATGTGCCGTTTTCACATACAGTGTCAATCTACGGTGTACCAAAGAGAGATGAATGATTATCCAAGATAAAACCCAGATAATGCACTTCAGAAAAAAAGGGTAGAGTAAGAAGAGTATTCATGACTTCTCTTTAGGCCAATGCCCCTAAACTAATGAGTACCCATCCTAACATACAGTATACTACCTACTTAATGAGTATCCATACTAACATACCATATACTACCTACTTAATGAGTACCCATACTAACATACCGTATACTACCTACTTAATGAGTACCCATACTAACATACAGTATACTACCTACTTAATGAGTATCCATACTAACATACGGTATACTACATACTTAATGAGTACCCATACTAACATACTGTATACTACCTACTTAATGAGTACCCATACTAACATACCGTATACTACCTACTTAATGAGTACCCATACTAACATACCGTATACTACCTACTTAATGAGTACCCATACTAACATACTGTATACTACCTACTTAATGAGTACCCATACTAACATACTGTATACTACCTACTTAATGAGTACCCTTACTAACATACTGTATACTACCTACTTAATGAGTACCCATACTAACATACGGTATACTACATACTTAATGAGTACCCATACTAACATACAGTATACTACCTACTTAATGAGTACCCATACTAACATACTGTATACCAACTACTTAATGAGTACCCATACTAACATACTGTATACTACCTAGTTAATGAGTACCCATACTAACATACTGTATACTACATACTTAATGAGTATATACTATTAGTTCATTTTAGTATACTGTAAACAAACGGTATTGTTTCAGTTGAGCGTACTAGCATTTCGCCTGTCGTAAATTCAATCTGGAGTACTTTCTGTTTCACACAACTCTACTGACTGACTGTTTCACACAACTCTACTGACTGACTGTTTCACACAACTCTACTGACTGACTGTTTAGACATTTTTAGCAAATGTACTGAAAATGAAACACAGAAATGCCCCTGTGTATTCACACCCCTCTGCTATGTCACTACAGACTGACCTGTGTATTCACACCCCTCTGCTATGTCACTACAGACTGAGCTGTGTATTCACACCCCTCTGCTATGTCACTACAGACTGACCTGTGTATTCACACCCCTCTGCTATGTCACTACAGACTGAGCTGTGTATTCACACCCCTCTGCTATGTCACTACAGACTGACCTGTGTATTCACACCCCTCTGCTATGTCATTACAGACTGAACTGTGTATTCACACCCTGTTGCTATGTCACTACAGACTGACCTGTGTATTCACACCCTGTTGCTATGTCACTACAGACTGAGCTGTGTATTCACACCCCTCTGCTATGTCATTACAGACTGAGCTGTGTATTCACACCCCTCTGCTATGTCACTACAGACTGAGCTGTGTATTCACACCCCTCTGCTATGTCACTACAGACTGAGCTGTGTATTCACACCCTGTTGCTATGTCACTACAGACTGAGACCTGTGTATTCACACCCCTCTGCTATGTCACTACAGACTGAGACCTGTGTATTCACACCCCTCTGCTATGTCATTACAGACTGAGATGTGAGACAGAGACAGAGATGGTATCTGAGTGGTGATTGGGTAGAGTTATGTCACAGAGAGATGGTATCTGAGTGGTGATTGGGATGAGAGAAGGACGATGGTAACAGAGATGGAATCTGAGTGGTGATTGGGTAGAGTTAACAGAGAGATGGAATCTGAGTGGTGTTTGGGTAGAGTTAACAGAGAGATGGAATCTGAGTGGTGATTGGGTAGAGTTAACAGAGAGATGGAATCTGAGTGGTGATTGGGTAGAGTTAACAGAGATGGTATCTGAGTGGTGATTGGGTAGAGTTAAGGACGTTAACAGAGATGGTATCTGAGTGGTGATTGGGTAGAGTTAACAGAGAGATGGAATCTGAGTGGTGATTGGGTAGAGTTAACAGAGAGATGGAATCTGAGTGGTGATTGGGTAGAGTTAACAGAGATGGTATCTGAGTGGTGATTGGGTAGAGTTAAGGACGTTAACAGAGATGGTATCTGAGTGGTGATTGGGTAGAGTTAAGGACGTTAACAGAGATGGTATCTGAGTGGTGATTGGGTAGAGTTAACAGAGAGATGGAATCTGAGTGGTGATTGGGTAGAGTTAAGGACGTTAACAGAGAGATGGTATCTGAGTGGTGATTGGGTAGAGTTAACAGAGATGGTATCTGAGTGGTGATTGGGTAGAGTTAACAGAGATGGTATCTGAGTGGTGATTGGGTAGAGTTAACAGAGATGGTATCTGAGTGGTGATTGGGTAGAGTTAAGGGCGTTAACAGAGAGATGGTATCTGAGTGGTGATTGGGTAGAGTTAAGGGAGATGGAATCTGAGTGGTGATTGGGTAGAGTTAACAGAGATGGTATCTGAGTGGTGATTGGGTAGAGTTAAGGGCGTTAACAGAGAGATGGTATCTGAGTGGTGATTGGGTAGAGTTAAGGGAGATGGAATCTGAGTGGTGATTGGGTAGAGTTAAGGGCGTTAACAGAGAGATGGTATCTGAGTGGTGATTGGGTAGAGTTAAGGGAGATGGAATCTGAGTGGTGATTGGGTAGAGTTAACAGAGATGGTATCTGAGTGGTGATTGGGTAGAGTTAACAGAGATGGTATCTGAGTGGTGATTGGGTAGAGTTAAGGACGTTAACAGAGATGGTATCTGAGTGGTGATTGGGTAGAGTTAAGGGCGTTAACAGAGAGATGGAATCTGAGTGGTGTTTGGGTAGAGTTAACAGAGAGATGGAATCTGAGTGGTGATTGGGTAGAGTTAACAGAGATGGTATCTGAGTGGTGATTGGGTAGAGTTAACAGAGATGGTATCTGAGTGGTGATTGGGTAGAGTTAAGGGCGTTAACAGAGAGATGGTATCTGAGTGGTGATTGGGTAGAGTTAAGGGAGATGGAATCTGAGTGGTGATTGGGTAGAGTTAAGGACGTTAACAGAGAGATGGTATCTGAGTGGTGATTGGGTAGAGTTAACAGAGATGGTATCTGAGTGGTGATTGGGTAGAGTTAAGGGCGTTAACAGAGAGATGGAATCTGAGTGGTGATTGGGTAGAGTTAAGGGCGTTAACAGAGAGATGGATACCATGTATGAGGTCTTATCTAATCAGTTCATTTACCTCCTCTGACTCTAACCTCTCTCTCTCTCACACTCACACACACACACACACACACGTAATGATGACACCCGCTGGGTTCAAGCTAACAACACTAATAACCACAACGTGTTGATTTAACATGTAGGATGTACTAATAACCACAACATGTAGGATGTACTAATAACCACAACATGTAGGATGTACTAATAACCACAACATGTAGGATGTACTAATAACCACAACGTGTAGGATGTACTAATAACCACAACATGTAGGATGTACTAATAACCACAACATGTAGGATGTACTAATAACCACAACATGTAGGATGTACTAATAACCACAACATGTAGGATGTACTAATAACCACAACATGTAGGATGTACTAATAACCACAACATGTAGGATGTACTAATAACCACAACATGTAGGATGTACTAATAACCACAACATGTAGGATGTACTAATAACCACAACATGTAGGATGTACTAATAACCACAACGTGTAGGATGTACTAATAACCACAACATGTAGGATGTACTAATAACCACAACGTGTAGGATGTACTAATAACCACAACATGTAGGATGTACTAATAACCACAACATGTAGGATGTACTAACCACAGCTCCAGTTTCACTCTCCTCCCATCCAGAAGAATAGTGGTGGTCTTGTAGTCGATGCCTGGATGGAGGAGAGAGGGAGGTTGTTGAGAGAGAGAGGAGGAGGTTGAGAGAGAGAGAGAGAGGAGGAGGTTGAGAGAGAGAGAGGAGGAGGTTGAGAGAGAGAGGAGGAGGTTGAGAGAAGACAACAGAGGAGGAGGTTGAGAGAGAGGAGGAGGTTGATCCAGCAGAAGAGTGGAGAGAGGAGGAGGTTGAGAGAGAGAGGAGGAGGTTGAGAGAGAGAGAGAGAGAGAGAGAGAGAGGAGGAGGTTGAGAGAGAGAGGAGGAGGTTGAGAGAGAGAGAGAGAGGAGGAGGTTGAGAGAGAGAGAGAGGAGGAGGTTGAAAGAGAGAGAGAGAGGAGGAGGTTGAGAGAGAGAGAGAGAGGAGGTTGAGAGAGAGAGGGAGAGAGGAGGAGGTTGAGAGAGAGAGAGTGGAGGTTGAGAGAGAGAGAGAGGAGGTTGAGAGAGAGAGAGAGGAGGTTGAGAGAGAGGAGGTTGAGAGAGGAGGTTGAGAGAGAGGAGGTTGAGAGAGAGAGAGGAGGTTGAGAGAGAAGGGGAGGTTGAAATACAGAAGAGAAAGTGGTAGGGAGGAGGGTGAGAGAAAGAAGGGAGAGGTATTAGACATTAAAAAGCATTATCAGTTCACCTGTCCTTATAGCTCTGTGTGTGTGTGTGTGTGTGTGTGTGTGTGTGTGTGTGTGTGTGTGGCTTCAGAATGTAAAAGGACACATGTTGTGCTTCAGTTGCAGTTCTCCACTTGGATGAGAAATCTTTGCTCTTGTCCTGACCAATCAAATTACTGCTTTCACGGCAGTCTATGGCACTGCATCTCAGGGCTAGAGGCGTCACTACAGACCCTGGTTCGATTCCAGGCTCCTTCACAATTGGCCCAGCGTCGTCTGGGTTAGAGTTTGGCCGGGGGGAAGGCCCTCATTGTAAAGAAGAATTTGTTCTTAGTTGACTTTCCAAGTAAAAAAGAAAAAGTTAAATAAAATTTTAAAATTCAAAAGGAACTCAGTCCACCTTTAAAGTTACTGTAATTGTAGTTGGGTAATACATCATCAGTTCCTCTGTCATTTTGGTGCGGCAGCATAGCCTAGTGGTTAGAGCGTTGGACTAGTAACCGGAAGGTTGCAAGTTCAAACCCCCGAGCTGACAAGGTACTAATCTGTCGTTCTGCCCCTGAACAGGCAGTTAACCCACTGTTCCTAGGCCGTCATTGAAAATAAGAATTTGTTCTTAACTGACTTGCCTGGTTAAATAAAGGAAAAATTACAGACCTTAGAGAGACATTTATAACCTGTCAGAAATGTCCAGATCAACCAGCCCACGTCAGCTAACGCTTTTTAATTCAGGGTTTTTTAGCCCATAGATACCGTTGTCATTTTGTCACCCAAATATCACATGAATGCACATTAGACATGGCAAAATGTATAGAATTACAAGGAAATCCCCTTTAAAATTGTTACATTTTCTCCGGCAACAAGAGAGGTGTGAACAGTCTGTATCATGAACAGTGCTGGTCCCCATAGAGGTGTGAACAGTCTGTATCATGAACAGTGCTGGTCCCCATAGAGGTGTGAACAGTCTGTATCATGAACAGTGCTGGTCCCCATAGAGGTGTGAACAGTCTGTATCATGAACAGTGCTGGTCCCCATAGAGGTGTGCACAGTCTGTATCATGAACAGTGCTGGTCCCCATAGAGGTGTGCACAGTCTGTATCATGAACAGTGCTGGTCCCCATAGAGGTGTGCACAGTCTGTATCATGAACAGTGCTGGTCCCCATAGAGGTGTGAACAGTCTGTATCATGAACAGTGCTGGTCCCCATAGAGGTGTGCACAGTCTGTATCATGAACAGTGCTGGTCCCCATAGAGGTGTGAACAGTCTGTATCATGAACAGTGCTGGTCCCCATAGAGGTGTGAACAGTCTGTATCATGAACAGTGCTGGTCCCCATAGAGGTGTGCACAGTCTGTATCATGAACAGTGCTGGTCCCCATAGAGGTGTGAACAGTCTGTATCATGAACAGTGCTGGTCCCCATAGAGGTGTGAACAGTCTGTATCATGAACAGTGCTGGTCCCCATAGAGGTGTGAACAGTCTGTATCATGAACAGTGCTGGTCCCCATAGAGGTGTGAACATTAGATAGAGATGCTCTGTCTTCAGGAACTCTCTCTCTCTCATTAGTTATTCCCTCTATCTTCTCCCCCCATATCTCTGGGGGATTTGTCTGATGGAGCTGGGAGTGTGTGAAGCAGCTCTTTTGAAGCCACAGACCAGCAGCCCTGCCCCCCCTCCTCTTTCTCTCTCTCTCCCCATCGCCCCCCAACTATCAACAGCAGCAAGCTGTCACATCCAGCAGCACCATAACACCCAGACAGACATCCGTCTCCTTTCCTCGTGCCCAAGGAGAGCTCACCCCATCGGGTACAGGTCTGTCACATCCAGCAGCACCATAACACCCAGACAGACATCCGTCTCCTTTCCTCGTGCCCAAGGAGAGCTCACCCCATCGGGTACAGGTCTGTCACATCCAGCAGCACCATAACACCCAGACAGACATCAGTCTCCTTTCCTCGTGCCCAAGGAGAGCTCACCCCATCGGGTACAGGTCTGTCACATCCAGCAGCACCATAACACCCAGACAGACATCAGTCTCCTTTCCTCGTGACAGACAAGGAGAGCTCACCCCATCGGGTACAGGTCTGTCACATCCAGCAGCACCATAACACCCAGACAGACATCAGTCTCCTTTCCTCGTGCCCAAGGAGAGCTCACCCCATCGGGTACAGGTCTGTCACATCCAGCAGCACCATAACACCCAGACAGACATCCGTCTCCTTTCCTCGTGCCCAAGGAGAGCTCACCCCATCGGGTACGGATCTGTCACAACCTCCCCTCTCCACTGAGAACCTCCAGGACTCCGACAGTCACACGACAGCTAGCCTGTAGACACCCCTAGCTCTGAATGATAATGACTGGGGATTCCCGGCAACAATGTTATTGTATTGAACAAAAAGAAACCACACAACCTTTGAAATGACTTAACAAGGACAACGTAGGCAGTTCAAACAACACCCTGATGAACTGGTGTGGAAGCTATGATTCCTGTTTGGCCCTGTCCGGGGGTGTCCTCGGATGGGGCCACAGTGTCTCCTGACCCCTCCTGTCTCAGCCTCCAGTATTTATGCTGCAGTAGTTTATGTGTCGGGGGGCTAGGGTCAGTTTGTTATATCTGGAGTACTTCTCCTGTCCTATTCGGTGTCCTGTGTGAATCTAAGTGTGTGTTCTCTAATTCTCTCCTCTCTTTCTTTCTCTCTCTCTGAGGACCTGAGCCCTAGGACCATGCCTCAGGACTACCTGACATGATGACTCCTTGCTGTCCCCAGTCCACCTGGCTGTGCTGCTGCTCCAGTTTCAACTGTTCTGCCTTATTATTATTCGACCATGCTGGTCATTTATGAACATTTGAACATCTTGGCCATGTTCTGTTATAATCTCCACCCGGCACAGCCAGAAGAGGACTGGCCACCCCACATAGCCTGGTTCCTCTCTAGGTTTCTTCCTAGGTTTTGGCCTTTCTAGGGGGGTTTTCCTAGCCACCGTGCTTCTACACCTGCATTGCTTGCTGTTTGGGGTTTTAGGCTGGGTTTCTGTACAGCACTTTGAGATATCAGCTGATGTACGAAGGGCTATATAAATACATTTGATTTGGATGTCTCCCGACTCAACACATAACCCTGATGAACTGGTGTGGAAGCTATGATTCCAAGCGTGATGGTAGCTAATGGGCGTCTCCCGACTCAACACACACCCTGACAAACCAGAATAGAAGGCATCTGGTGATCCTCGGGCTAAGGTCATGGTGACTGTGTAGCTACACTCCCAGGGGACCTGCTGGGTGTGTGTGTGGAGTGTGTGTGTAGTGTGTGTGTAGTGTGTGGAGTGTGTGTGTGTGTGTGGAGCGTGTGTGTGTGTATGTGGAGTGTGTGTACTCTATAATACAAGGCTTGTTGTAGGACTGTGAAGTCATTCAAACCAGGGGTGGGAGGAAAGGTCTGGTTTGAAAAGCTTCTCTTAAAACTTTATTATTTAAAAATATATAAAAATACACAGGATAGGTACAGTGTAATGTGTAGTTTTACAGGGTCAGTCATAGTAGTATGATAGGTGTTGCTTTACAGGGTCGTAGTAGTATGATAGGTGTTGTTTTACAGGGTCATAGTAGTATGATAGGTGTTGTTTTACAGGGTCAGTCATAGTAGTATGATAGGTGTTGTTTTACAGGGTCAGTCATAGTAGTATGATAGGTGTTGTTTTACAGGGTCAGTCATAGTAGTATGATAGGTGTTGTTTTACAGGGTCAGTCATAGTAGTATTATAGGTGTTGCTTTACATGGTCAGTCATAGTTGTATGATAGGTGTTGTTTTACAGTATGTTACTCCTGGAGGAAACTAGGGTTAAGTGCCTTCCTCAAGGCACATGGAGATTTTCACCTTGTCGACTCGGGCAGCGACCTTTCAGCTACTGACCCTTCTGCTGTAGCTGATGCATTATTAGTTAGTGAGACAGTGACTGGACCTTCTGCTGTAGCTGATACATTATTAGTTAGTGAGACAGTGACTGGACCTTCTGCTGTAGCTGATGCATTATTAGTTAGTGAGACAGTGACTGGACCTTCTGCTGTAGCTGATACATTATTAGTTAGTGAGACAGTGACTGGACCTTCTGCTGTAGCTGATACATTATTAGTTAGTGAGACAGTGACTGACCCTTCTGCTGTAGTTGATGCATTATTAGTTAGTGAGACAGTGACTGGACCTTCTGCTGTAGCTGATACATTATTAGTTAGTGAGACAGTGACTGGACCTTCTGCTGTAGCTGATACATTATTAGTTAGTGAGACAGTGACTGGACCTTCTGCTGTAGCTGATACATTATTAGTTAGAGAGACAGTGACTGGACCTTCTGCTGTAGCTGATACATTATTAGTTAGTGAGACAGTGACTGGACCTTCTGCTGTAGCTGATGCATTATTAGTTAGTGAGACAGTGACTGGACCTTCTGCTGTAGCTGATGCATTATTAGTTAGTGAGACAGTGACTGGACCTTCTGCTGTAGCTGATACATTATTAGTTAGTGAGACAGTGACTGGACCTTCTGCTGTAGCTGATACATTATTAGTTAGAGAGACAGTGACTGGACCTTCTGCTGTAGCTGATGCATTATTAGTTAGAGAGACAGTGACTGGACCTTCTGCTGTAGCTGATGCATTATTAGTTAGAGAGACAGTGACTGGACCTTCTGCTGTAGCTGATACATTATTAGTTAGTGAGACAGTGACTGACCCTTCTGCTGTAGTTGATACATTATTAGTTAGAGAGACAGTGACTGGACCTTCTGCTGTAGCTGATGCATTATTAGTTAGAGAGACAGTGACTGGACCTTCTGCTGTAGCTGATGCATTATTAGTTAGTGAGACAATATGAATGTGTCTGCATTGTTCAGACGTTTGTACAGGAGCGGAAAAGATTATTCACTTACCACACACAGCGGACTGGTATGTGTCTGTTTTTAGGTGGTGTGTGTGTGTAGATGGTGTGTGTAGATGGTGTGTGTAGATGGTGTGTGTGTGTGTGTGTGTAGATGGTGTGTGTGTAGATGGTGTGTGTGTGTGTAGATGGTGTGTGTGTGTGTAGATGGTGTGTGTGTCTGTGTGTGTGTGTGTCTGTGTCTGTGTCTTTACGCGTTCGTGCTGTGTATTTGTATTTATTAGAGATCCCCCTTAGCTGCTGCCAAGACTTGTGTCCTCTCCCTGTGTGTGTGTGTGTGTGTAGTACATTTTCAAGTGAGTCATTTAGCAGAAGCTCTTATCCAGAGCGACTTACAGTTAGTGCATTCATCCTTAAGACAGCTCGGTTGGACAACCACATTATCACAGTCACAGTAAGTACATTTCCCCCCTCAATAAAGTAGTTATCAGAAAAGTCCTGAGCTCGTGACTCACCACTGCTGTACGCGTACGGAGACTCTGCCGATCCATCCTGTAGGCTGTCTAGTATCTCCCCTTTCCCCACATCGCTGTCCCCGACCAGGAGGAACTTCAACAGGTAGTCATAACTCTTCACCGGGCTGCCCTGGGTCCCCATCCTGCCTTCCTCACATCTGTCCCCTCACACACTGGGGGAGGGGAGGGGATGGAGGCAGAGGGGGGCGGAGAGGGGAGAGGATGGAGGCAGAGGGGAGAGGATGGAGGCAGAGGGGGGCGGAGAGGGGAGAGGATGGAGGCAGAGGGGGACTAAGGGGGGATAGGGGCTGGAGAGAGGGGGGGAAACAGGTATAGTCTATTCCAGCAGAGAAGTTAGAGTCAAGAGTCTGTGTGGTCCTCCAGTTGAGAATTGTTGATTAGCCCTACGGCCCACTGTTGTGTGTCGAGGTGGAGTTGAGGCGCTGCTACAGGTTAAAACACCTGACCACCATTGTAGCTTGGCAAGTCTGAATGATGCAGCAATAGTGGACACTATTTTTTTTTTTTTTTAAGTCCCTCCAGGTTAAACAGCTTGCAGGAGTTGGAAGTACGGTGTGCTGCTCAAAACCAAAACGTCCCTTGGACAGGAATTAGGCAGGGTACCAGTGGTGGTCCAAATAACGTCACTGATGAAAGCAAGCTGCGAGCAGAAGTCCTGATCTTCCAACCTCAACACCGTTTTGCAACTGGTATTTAACCACCGACTTCTCTGACTGCTAGCGCTTCAAACACCTGTCACAGTTTAAAACAACAATTACATTTAAAATACAACGCTGTTGCTTCATCAACAGACGGTGAGTAAACGAACCTTGTTGTGAGCTATCTGGCAATAACTAACCTCTCTTTAGATGAAAACAACATATTTGTTTTGTGGACGTGACGTTAGCTAAACTGTATATTTTAAGGACGTAGCTAGTTTCCTAGTTAGCGTACAGGCTATCTGTGTCCTTATTGTTAGCATAACGTTAGCTAGCTAGCGAATAATGCCATTATGGGCTAGCTATCGCAACAAAGAAAGTGTTATCAAGAACATCTAACGTTACAGTCTATGTTGAGCCCACAAAACAAAAATGTTTATAACCTGTTTTTGTTTTTTTACTAGATAGTTAGCAACCCTGTTATAGTAATTAAAGGGTAAATAGGCAGCTAGCCAGAATGGTAGCTAGCAAGCTAACTATGAACAACAGCTTTGTGTGGCTGGCAAGACAGGAGGAGCTAGTTAGCTGGGTATGCTAAGCTAGCTGGTAATGCTAAGCTAGCTGGTAATGCTAAACTAGCTGGTAATGCTAAACTAGCTAGATATTCGTGGTTAGTTGACAAGTGTCAAATCAAATCAACGACAGAGGTCAACATCCGAATTAAATAACATACCCTATATGTATCAGTTTGCCAGAACTCTCATTCATAAAGGTAACAATTGTACGAGTAATCTCCTAACCTGTCGAAAACTGGACTATCCTCTTCCTAACTGGTTTACGATGCTGGCTTCCTTGGTACCGATTGCTTGCTAACTTCACCCGAGACTGGCTGCCCTGAAATCGGGCCCCTCTCTCTTGTCCGGACAACAAAGATCCGTAACTTCCCGACCTTTTCCTTGCCTTGGTTCAATCCAGAACTTGCAGTTTGCCGTATTTTCTCGTGGGTCCAAAGCACAAGTTGAGATGTAAAGGTTTTAGTCCAAGTCCGCGGTAAATCATTTGAAAATCTCAGTTTGTAAAATCATACATGTGTTTTTTTCCTCCAGGCTCAATCACATTCGCGATAACACACTGTAGCTGACAGATAGGCACTGCACAGTCTGGTGCTCGAGGTTCCCGCTCCGCCCTTACCAGCCTCTGATTGGATACACATACGTACAGAATGATACGATTGGCTATCAGAAAAATCAATCATAAAATCTGTCAACAACACTTTGAGAGGAAGTGACTGAGATTAAGGGGCAGATTCGACTATGTTTGATCGTACTGTTCGGCTGGGTACTGGCCTGTGACCGGTGACGCAAACGGGCAAAGGCAGGTGAAGGTGGAACGGTAATCTTGCGCTGCTCGGTTCGTGTTGTCAACAAGGCAGCATTGTGCATCGTCCAGAAACATACATCTCTTTCCAATAAAAAATATATGTTTGAATTTTTCCAATTAGTTTTCATTTGGAAGGCATTATACAGCGTTTATATATCATTTTAAAAAATCACTTTTTCATGTCATAACACATGAAAAAGTAATACACATTACTCCATGAGTTTAATTATGTCACTTTTGTTTTTGAGCCGATTTCGCCATGGCCTTTGAATGGGGTACCTGGCTCACGCCTGGGGGGCAATCAACTTTCACCCGGTGCAAAACACGCCTTATCGGGCGTCCCGGACAGATGAATCAAATGCCTTCGGGCGTCCCGGACAGATGAATCGAATGCCTTCAATGCTAATCAGATGATAGAATGGATTAAAGCACTGGCTCAAACAAAAACGGAATAAAAAACAATGGGGAAATGTAGTGATACTAGTAACGTATAAATGTTGAAACAAAGGACACGGAAGTAACCTTAACAAACACGTTTGAGTGGGATACTGTCAGTTGACAGAGGGTGTGAATGTGTGTCAAACCTGTTTGAAAATCATGACTCATTACCTCTCTCCTCTCCCACGGATAAATACTCGAATGAATGACTGATTGAATTAATCACACACACACGTAGCTGAGGTAAGTAGTGGTGCTGGGGGTGCTGCAGCATCCCCTGAAAAATGGAAAATAATATATATATATATATATATATACTAGTCATGTATTAGCGGACCAATATAGGCTTCCGTATCTCCGGCAAATATTTTTTTAGATATATATTTCAGGATATTGTGTATCCTTGGAAAAAAAACAGAATTCTGGTAAACATTACAATTTTAAAAACATAGCTTGTCCAAGAAAAGTAGTCTCTTGACAGGGTAAATTAAACTGCCTACAAAGTTCTGTACTGAATTCAATATTACCATTACCTTTTTAAAACCATGTATAGATTTATTACCCAAACACAAGCATTATTATTTATTTTTATATATTTCATTTTGAGCTTTATTTAACACAGGTTGTTGTTA
The DNA here is from genome assembly GCF_034236695.1 of Oncorhynchus nerka. NCBI lineage: Eukaryota > Metazoa > Chordata > Actinopteri > Salmoniformes > Salmonidae > Oncorhynchus > Oncorhynchus nerka. Next base: position 56,475,084 of record NC_088421.1, on the reverse strand, counting down.
CTTCATATCCCAGCGATAATGCTTTGCCCTGGGAAGACAAAATGCAATTTGCTCAACTTGCCATTGGCTCAACTTTCCCCAAGGCAAACATTTTGACTATGTTAGCCCACATATCTACAAGGATGCACTTTCATACTAGGTTTAGGACCTCCTATTGAAGCTTGTAGGCTGCGTTTACACAGGCAGCTCAATTCTGATTTCGGCCTACCGGGGAACAGTGGGTTAACTGCCTTGTTCAGGGGCAGAAGTACAGATTTTTACCTTGTCAGCTCGGGGATTCGATCCAGCAACCTTTCGGTTACTACTTTTCTAGGCTATCTGCCACACCAAAATTATTTGTTATACTGTTTTATAAGATATGTTTTTATATTGTGTTAGATTTGTTGTTAATACATATTTTATATATACACACATATATATATACACTACCAGGCAGAAGTTTTAGAACACCTACTCATTCAAGGGTTTTTCTTTGTTTTTACTATTTTCTACATTGTAGAATAATAGTGAAGACATCAAAACTATGAAATAACACATATGGAGTCATGTAGTAACCAACAAAGTGTTAAATAAATCCTTCATATAAGTTCATTTGTGGAATTTCTTTCCTTCTTAATGTCTTTGAGCCAATCAGTTGTGTTGTGACATGGTAGGGGTTGGTATACAGCAGACAGCCCTATTTGGTAAAAGACCAAGTCCATATTATGGCAAGAACAGCTCAAATAAGCAAAGAGAAATGACAGGCTCTCATTTCATTAAGACATGAAGGTCAGTCAATGCGGAAAAAAGTGCAGTCGTAAAAACCTTCAAGTGATGAAACTGTCTCTCATGAGGAAAGGAAGAGCCAAGGTTCATTAGAGTTAGAGTTAACTGTCTCTCTTGGAGACCGCCACAGGAAAGGAAGAGCCAAGGTTCATTAGAGTTAGAGTTAACTGTCTCTCGTGAGGACCGCCACAGGAAAGGAAGAGCCAAGGTTACCTCTGTTGCAGAGGAGAAATTCATTAGAGTTACACACACCTATAAAACACACACCTGGTCAGGACTCGAGACACACACCTATAAAACACACACCTGGTCAGGACTCCAGACACACACACCTATAAAACACACACCTGGTCAGGACTCCAGACACACACCTATAAAACACACACCTGGTCAGGACTCCAGACACACACACCTATAAAACACACCTGGTCAGGACTCCAGACACACACCTATAAAACACACACCTGGTCAGGACTCCAGACACACACCTATAAAACACACCTGGTCAGGACTCCAGACACACACCTATAAAACACACACCTGGTCAGGACTCCAGACACACACCTATAAAACACACACCTGGTCAGGACTCCAGACACACACACCTATAAAACACACACCTGGTCAGGACTCAGACACACACACCTATAAAACACACACCTGGTCAGGACTCCAGACACACACCTATAAAACACACACCTGGTCAGGACTCGAGACACACACACCTATAAAACACACACCTGGTCAGGACTCCAGACACACACCTATAAAACACACACCTGGTCAGGACTCGAGACACACACACCTATAAAACACACACCTGGTCAGGACTCCAGACACACACCTATAAAACACACACCTGGTCAGGACTCCAGACACACACCTATAAAACACACACCTGGTCAGGACTGGAGACACACACACCTATAAAACACACACTATGACACCATGATGTGCATGTACTCACACAACGATGAGGCAAACGCACACACAGCTATTTCACACAAACACTACTGACAGATACACAATCTATGGGAGCAATATTGTATGAACCAAGCACTTGGTCAATAACTCCCATTGGAATAATCTGCTTTAGCCTGATAAAAAACTCAATATACTTTACTAGTGGATTATACCAATCATCACAATGATGCAGATAACATATATAAACCCTGGATTATCCATCTGAATCTCAGATAATATATATAAACCCTGGATTATCAATCTGAATCTCAGATAATATATATAAACCCTGGATTATCAATCTGAATCTCAGATAATATATATAAACCCTGGATTATCAATCTGAATCTCAGATAATATATATAAACCCTGGATTATCAATCTGAATCTCAGATAATATATATAAACCCTGGATTATCCATCATCAATCTGAATCTCAGATAATATATATAAACCCTGGATTATCAATCATCAATCTGAATCTCAGATAATATATATAAACCCTGGATTATCAATCATCAATCTGAATCTCAGATAATATATATAAACCCTGGATTATCAATCTGAATCTCAGATAATATATATAAACCCTGGATCATCAATCTGAATCTCAGATAATATATATAAACCCTGGATTATCAATCTGAATCTCAGATAATATATATAAACCCTGGATTATCAATCATCAATCTGAATCTCAGATAATATATGTAAACCCTGGATTATCAATCTGAATCTCAGATAATATATATAAACCCTGGATTATCAATCTGAATCTCAGATAATATATATAAACCCTGGATTATCAATCTGAATCTCAGATAATATATATAAACCCTGGATTATCCATCATCAATCTGAATCTCAGATAATATATATAAACCCTGGATTATCAATCATCAATCTGAATCTCAGATAATATATATAAACCCTGGATTATCAATCTGAATCTCAGATAATATATATAAACCCTGGATTATCTATCATCAATCTGAATCTCAGATAATATATATAAACCCTGGATTATCAATCTGAATCTCAGATAATATATATAAACCCTGGATTATCAATCTGAATCTCAGATAATATATATAAACCCTGGATTATCAATCTGAATCTCAGATAATATATATAAACCCTGGATCATCAATCTGAATCTCAGATAATATATATAAACCCTGGATTATCAATCATCAATCTGAATCTCAGATAATATATGTAAACCCTGGATTATCAATCTGAATCTCAGATAATATATGTAAACCCTGGATTATCAATCTGAATCTCAGATAATATATATAAACCCTGGATTATCCATCATCAATCTGAATCTCAGATAATATATATAAACCCTGGATTATCAATCATCAATCTGAATCTCAGATAATATATATAAACCCTGGATTATCAATCTGAATCTCAGATAATATATATAAACCCTGGATTATCCATCATCAATCTGAATCTCAGATAATATATATAAACCCTGGATTATCAATCTGAATCTCAGATAATATATATAAACCCTGGATTATCAATCATCAATCTGAATCTCAGATAATATATATAAACCCTGGATTATCAATCTGAATCTCAGATAATATATATAAACCCTGGATTATCAATCTGAATCTCAGATAATATATATAAACCCTGGATTATCAATCTGAATCTCAGATAATATATATAAACCCTGGATTATCCATCATCAATCTGAATCTGTGTGTCTGTTGTGTTTGTGTGGCCAACAGGGCTCTGGTATGCTGCTTCGGGACAGGCCTCCCAATCCTCTAGATCCCTGCCTTGCCATTGGTGCCACGTTCTGTCCCTGACTAGCCCCCGTGCAGATCCTGGTGTGTAAACAGACACTCCACGTAAATATCCTCACACACTGACTGGAACCCTACAGGAACTGTGGAGGGGAATCATACTTGACTATGACTATTATGTGTCTGTCTATCCCTGTTCTCTCCTCTCTGCACAGACCATACAAACGCTCCACACCGCGTGGCCGCGGCCACTCTAATCTGGTGGTCCCAGCGCGCACGACCCACGTGGAGTTCCAGGTCTCCGGTAGCCTTTGGAATTGCCGATCTGCGGCCAACAAGGCAGAGTTCATCTCAGCCTATGCCTCCCTCCAGTCCCTCGACTTCTTGGCACTGACGGAAACATGGATCACCACAGATAACACTGCTACTCCTACTGCTCTCTCTTCGTCCGCCCACGTGTTCTCGCACACCCCGAGAGCTTCTGGTCAGCGGGGTGGTGGCACCGGGATCCTCATCTCTCCCAAGTGGTCATTCTCTCTTTCTCCCCTTACCCATCTGTCTATCGCCTCCTTTGAATTCCATGCTGTCACAGTTACCAGCCCTTTCAAGCTTAACATCCTTATCATTTATCGCCCTCCAGGTTCCCTCGGAGAGTTCATCAATGAGCTTGATGCCTTGATAAGCTCCTTTCCTGAGGACGGCTCACCTCTCACAGTTCTGGGCGACTTTAACCTCCCCACGTCTACCTTTGACTCATTCCTCTCTGCCTCCTTCTTTCCACTCCTCTCCTCTTTTGACCTCACCCTCTCACCTTCCCCCTCTACTCACAAGGCAGGCAATACGCTCGACCTCATCTTTACTAGATGCTGTTCTTCCACTAACCTCACTGCAACTCCCCTCCAAGTCTCCGACCACTACCTTGTATCCTTTTCCCTCTTGCTCTCATCCAACACTTCCCACACTGCCCCTACTCGGATGGTATCGCGCCGTCCCAATCTTCGCTCTCTCTCCCCGCTACTCTCTCCTCTTCCATCCTATCATCTCTTCCCTCTGCTCAAACCTTCTCCAACCTATCTCCTGATTCTGCCTCCTCAACCCTCCTCTCCTCCCTTTCTGCATCCCTTGATTCTCTATGTCCCCTATCCTCCAGGCCGGCTCGGTCCTCCCCCTCCTGCTCCGTGGCTCGACGACTCATTGCGAGCTCACAGAACAGGGCTCCGGGCAGCCGAGCGGAAATGGAGGAAAACTCGCCTCCCTGCGGACCTGGCATCCTTTCACTCCCTCCTCTCTACATTTTCCTCTTCTGTCTCTGCTGCTAAAGCCACTTTCTACCACTCTAAATTCCAAGCATCTGCCTCTAACCCTAGGAAGCTCTTTGCCACCTTCTCCTCCCTCCTGAATCCTCCTCCCCCTCCCCCTCCTCCCTCTCTGCAGATGACTTCGTCAACCATTTTGAAAAGAAGGTCGACGACATCCGATCCTCGTTTGCTAAGTCAAACGACACCGCTGGTTCTGCTCACACTGCCCTACCCTGTGCTCTGACCTTTTTCTCCTCTCTCTCTCCAGATGAAATCTCGCGTCTTGTGACGGCCGGCCGCCCAACAACCTGCCCGCTTGACCCTATTCCCTCCTCTCTTCTCCAGACCATTTCCGGAGACCTTCTCCCTTACCTCACCTCGCTCATCAACTCATCCCTGACCGCTGGCTACGTCCCTTCTGTCTTCAAGAGAGCGAGAGTTGCACCCCTTCTGAAAAAACCTACACTCGATCCCTCCGATGTCAACAACTACAGACCAGTATCCCTTCTTTCTTTTCTCTCCAAAACTCTCGAACGTGCCGTCCTTGACCAGCTCTCCCGCTATCTCTCTCAGAATGACCTTCTTGATCCAAATCAGTCAGGTTTCAAGACTAGTCATTCAACTGAGACTGCTCTTCTCTGTATCACGGAGGCCCTCCGCACTGCTAAAGCTAACTCTCTCTCCTCTGCTCTCATCCTTCTAGACCTATCGGCTGCCTTCGATACTGTGAACCATCAGATCCTCCTCTCCACCCTCTCCGAGTTGGGCATCTCCGGCGCGGCCCACGCTTGGATTGCGTCCTACCTGACAGGTCGCTCCTACCAGGTGGCGTGGCGAGAATCTGTCTCCTCACCACGCGCTCTCACCACTGGCGTCCCCCAGGGCTCTGTTCTAGGCCCTCTCCTATTCTCGCTATACACCAAGTCACTTGACTCTGTCATAACCTCACATGGTCTCTCCTATCATTGCTATGCAGACGACACACAATTAATCTTCTCCTTTCCCCCTTCTGATGACCAGGTGGCAAATCGCATCTCTGCATGTCTGGCAGACATATCAGTGTGGATGACGGATCACCACCTCAAGCTGAACCTCGGCAAGACGGAGCTGCTCTTCCTCCCGGGAAGGACTGCCCATTCCATGATCTCGCCATCACGGTTGACAACTCCATTGTGTCCTCCTCCCAGAGCGCTAAGAACCTTGGCGTGATCCTGGACAACACCCTGTCGTTCTCAACTAACATCAAGGTGGTGGCCCGTTCTTGTAGGTTCATGCTCTACAACATCCGCAGAGTACGACCCTGCCTCACACAGGAAGCAGCGCAGGTCCTAATCCAGGCACTTGTCATCTCCCGTCTGGATTACTGCAACTCGCTGTTGGCTGGGCTCCCTGCCTGTGCCATTAAACCCCTACAACTCATCCAGAACGCCGCAGCCCGTCTGGTGTTCAACCTTCCCAAGTTCTCTCACGTCACCCCGCTCCTCCGCTCTCTCCACTGGCTTCCAGTTGAAGCTCGCATCCGCTACAAGACCATGGTGCTTGCCTACGGAGCTGTGAGGGGAACGGCACCTCAGTACCTCCAGGCTCTGATCAGGCCCTACACCCAAACAAGGGCACTGCGTTCATCCACCTCTGGCCTGCTCGCCTCCCTACCACTGAGGAAGTACAGTTCCCGCGCAGCCCAGTCAAAACTGTTCGCTGCTCTGGCCCCCCAATGGTGGAACAAACTCCCTCACGACGCCAGGACAGCGGAGTCAATCACCACCTTCCGGAGACACCTGAAACCCCACCTCTTTCAGGAATACCTAGGATAGGATAAAGTAATCCTTCTCACCCCCCCTTAAAAGATTTAGATGCACTATTGTAAAGTGGCTGTTCCACTGGATGTCTTAAGGTGAACGCACCAATTTGTAAGTCGCTCTGGATAAGAGCGTCTGCTAAATGACTTAAATGTAAATGTAATGAGGGATCCCAAAGGAATAGAAGGTGGAGTGTAGTGTGGTTGTGGTGTTGTGTTGTGTGTGGTTGTGGTGTTGTGTGTGTGTGTGGTTGTGGTGTTGTGTGTGTGTCCAATCCACAGCGGTTCCTGCTGCTGCCTTCAGAGTAGACCGTTATACCAACGCTGTAGTAGTGCTGGTGTAGGATAGTATTCATCCCATGCCCCTCTCTCTCTCTCTCTATATATATATATATAAACCTCTCTCTCTCTCTATATATATATATATATATATATATATATATATATATAAACCTCTCTCTCTCTCTCTCTCTCTCTCTCTCTCTCTCTCTCTCTCTCTCTCTCTCTCTCTCTCTCTCTATATATATATATATATATATATATATATATATATATATATATATATATATATATCAAAAAAATAAAGGGAACACTTAAACAACACAATGTAACTCCAAGTCAATCACACTTCTGTGAAATCAAACTGTCCACTTAGGAAGCAACACTGATTGACAATAAATTTCACATGCTGTTGTGCAAACGGAATAGACAACAGGTGGAAATTATAGGCAATTAGCAAGACACCCCCAATAAAGGAGTGGTTCTGCAGGTGGTGACCACAGACCACTTCTCAGTTCCTATGCTTCCTGGCTGATGTTTTGGTCACTTTTGAATGCTGGCGGTGCTTTCACTCTAGTGGTAGCATGAGACGGAGTCTACAACCCACACAAGTGACTCAGGTAGTGCAGCTCATCCAGGATGGCACATCAATGCGAGCTGTGGCAAGAAGGTTTGCTGTGTCTGTCAGCGTAGTGTCCAGAGCATGGAGGCGCTACCAGGAGACAGGCCAGTACATCAGGAGACGTGGAGGAGGCCGTAGGAGGGCAACAACCCAGCAGCAGGACCGCTACCTCTGCCTTTGTGCAAGGAGTAGCACTGCCAGAGCCCTGCAAAATGACATCCAGCAGGCCACAAATGTGCATGTGTCTGCTCAAACGGTCAGAAACAGACTCCATGAGGGTGGTATGAGGGCCCGACGTCCACAGGTGGGGGTTGTGCTTACAGCCCAACACCGTGCAGGACGTTTGGCATTTGCCAGAGGACACAAAGATTGGCAAATTCGCCACTGGCGCCCTGTGCTCTTCACAGATGAAAGCAGGATCATACTGAGCACGTGACAGTCTGGAGACGCCGTGGAGAATGTTCTGCTGCCTGCAACATCCTCCAGCATGACCGGTTTGGCGGTGGGTCAGTCATGGTGTGGGGTGGCATTTCTTTTGGGGGCCGCACAGCCCTCCATGTACTCGCCAGAGGTAGCCTGACTGCCATTAGGTACCGAGATGAGATCCTCAGACCCCTTGTGAGATCATATGCTGGTGCGGTTGGCCCTGGGTTCCTCCTAATGCAAGACAATGCTGGAGTGTGTCAGCAGTTCCTGCAAGAGGAAGGCATTGATGCTATGGACTGGCCCGCCCGTTCCCCAGACCTGAATCCAATTGAGCACATCTGGGACATCATGTCTCCCTCCATCCACCAACGCCACGTTGCACTGCAGACTGTCCAGGAGTTGGCGGATGCTTTAGTCCAGGTCTGGGAGGAAATCCCTCAGGAGACCATCCGCCACCTCATCAGGAGCATGCCCAGGCGTTGTGGGGAGGTCATACAGGCACGTGGAGGCCACACACTACTGAGCCTCATTTTGACTTGTTTTAAGGACATTACATCAAAGTTGGATCAGCCTGTAGTGTGGTTTTCCACTTTAATTTTGAGTGTGACTCCAAATCCAGACCTCCATGCGTTGATAAATTTGATTTCCATTGATAATTTGTGTGTGATTTTGTTGTCAGCACATTCAACTATGTAAAGACAAAAGTATTTAATAAGAATATTTCATTCATTCAGATCTAGGATGTGTTATTTTACTGTTCCCTTTATTTTTTTGAGAAGTGTATAAACCTCTCTCTCTCTATATATATATATACATATAAAAACCTCTCTATATATATACATATAAAAACCTCTCTCTCTATATATATATATAAAAACCTCTCTCTCTATATATATATATAAAAACCTCTCTATATATATACATATAAAAACCTCTCTCTATATATATATATATATACATATAAAAACCTCTCTATATATATATACATATAAAAACCTCTCTCTATATATATATATAAAAACCTCTCTCTATATATATATATACATATAAAAACCTCTCTCTATATATATATATATAAAAACCTCTCTATATATATATATACATATAAAAACCTCTCTCTCTATATATATACATATAAAAACCTCTCTATATATATATACATATAAAAACCTCTCTATATATATATATATATATATACATATAAAAACCTCTCTCTCTATATATATATATAAAAACCTCTCTATATATATATATATATATATACATATAAAAACCTCTCTCTCTATATATATATATAAAAACCTCTCTATATATACATATAAAAACCTCTCTATATATATATACATATAAAAACCTCTCTATATATATATACATATAAAAACCTCTCTCTCTATATATATATATATATACATATAAAAACCTCTCTATATATATATACATATAAAAACCTCTCTCTCTATATATATATATATATACATATAAAAACCTCTCTATATATATATATACATATAAAAACCTCTCTATATATATATACATATAAAAACCTCTCTCTCTATATATATATATATATACATATAAAAACCTCTCTCTCTCTATATATATACATATAAAAACCTCTCTATATATATATATATATAAAAACCTCTCTCTCTATATATATACATATAAAAACCTCTATATATATATATATATAAAAACCTCTCTCTATATATATATATAAAAACCTCTCTCTCTATATATATACATATAAAAACCTCTCTCTATATATACATATAAAAACCCCTCTCTATATATATATATAAAAACCTCTCTATATATATATACATATAAAAACCTCTCTCTCTATATATATATATATATACATATAAAAACCTCTATATATATATACATATAAAAACCTCTCTCTCTATATATATATATAAAAACCTCTCTCTCTATATATATATATAAAAACCTCTCTCTCTATATATATATATAAAAACCTCTCTCTCTATATATACATATAAAAACCTCTATATATATATACATATAAAAACCTCTCTCTATATATATATATAAAAACCTCTCTCTCTATATATATACATATAAAAACCTCTCTCTATATATATATATAAAAACCTCTCTCTCTATATATATACATATAAAAACCTCTATATATATATACATATAAAAACCTCTCTCTATATATATATATAAAAACCTCTCTCTCTATATATATATATATAAAAACCTCTCTCTCTATATATATATATATAAAAACCTCTCTCTCTATATATATACATATAAAAACCTCTATATATATATACATATAAAAACCTCTCTCTCTATATACATATAAAAACCTCTCTCTCTATATATACATATAAAAACCTCTCTATATATATATACATATAAAAACCTCTATATATATATATATAAAAACCTCTCTATATATATACATATAAAAACCTCTCTATATATATACATATAAAAACCTCTATATATATACATATAAAAACCTCTCTCTCTATATATATACATATAAAAACCTCTCTCTATATATATATATACATATAAAAACCTCTCTCTCTATATATATACATATAAAAACCTCTATATATATATACATATAAAAACCTCTCTATATATATACATATAAAAACCTCTCTCTCTATATATATATATATAAAAACCTCTCTCTATATATATATATATATAAAAACCTCTCTATATATATACATATAAAAACCTCTCTCTCTATATATATATATATAAAAACCTCTCTATATATATACATATAAAAACCTCTCTCTCTATATATATATATATAAAAACCTCTCTCTATATATATATACATATAAAAACCTCTATATATATATACATATAAAAACCTCTCTATATATATACATATAAAAACCTCTCTCTATATATATATATATAAAAACCTCTCTCTCTATATATATATATATAAAAACCTCTCTCTATATATATATACATATAAAAACCTCTCTATATATATACATATAAAAACCTCTCTCTATATATATACATATAAAAACCTCTCTCTCTATATATATACATATAAAAACCTCTCTATATATATATACATATAAAAACCTCTCTATATATATACATATAAAAACCTCTCTCTCTCTATATATATACATATAAAAACCTCTCTCTATATATACATATATATAAAAACCTCTCTCTATATATATATATACATATAAAAACCTCTCTATATATATATATATACATATAAAAACCTCTCTCTATATATATATATACATATAAAAACCTCTCTATATATATATATATACATATAAAAACCTCTCTCTATATATATACATATAAAAACCTCTCTCTCTATATATATACATATAAAAACCTCTCTCTCTATATATATACATATAAAAACCTCTCTCTATATATATACATATAAAAACCTCTCTCTATATATATACATATAAAAACCTCTCTCTATATATACATATATATAAAAACCTCTCTCTATATATATATATACATATAAAAACCTCTCTATATATATATATATAAAAACCTCTCTCTATATATATATATACATATAAAAACCTCTCTATATATATATATATACATATAAAAACCTCTCTCTATATATATACATATAAAAACCTCTCTATATATATATATATACATATAAAAACCTCTCTCTATATATATATATACATATAAAAACCTCTCTATATATATATATAAAAACCTCTCTCTATATATATATATATATAAAAACCTCTCTCTATATATATATATACATATAAAAACCTCTCTCTATATATATATATATATACATATAAAAACCTCTCTATATATATACATATAAAAACCTCTCTCTATATATACATATATATAAAAACCTCTCTCTCTATATATATACATATAAAAACCTCTCTCTCTATATATATACATATAAAAACCTCTCTCTATATATATACATATAAAAACCTCTCTCTATATATATATATATATAAAAACCTCTCTCTCTATATATATATATATATAAAAACCTCTCTCTCTATATATATATATATATAAAAACCTCTCTCTCTATATATATACATATAAAAACCTCTCTCTATATATATACATATAAAAACCTCTCTCTATATATACATATATATAAAAACCTCTCTCTCTCTATATATATATACATATAAAAACCTCTCTCTATATATATATATACATATAAAAACCTCTCTCTCTCTATATATATATACATATAAAAACCTCTCTATATATATATATAAAAACCTCTCTATATATATATATATATATAAAAACCTCTCTATATATATATATACATATAAAAACCTCTCTATATATATATATAAAAACCTCTCTATATATATATATATATAAAAACCTCTCTCTCTATATATATATATATAAAAACCTCTATATATATATATATACATATAAAAACCTCTCTCTCTATATATATATATATACATATAAAAACCTCTCTCTCTCTATATATATATACATATAAAAACCTCTCTATATATACATATAAAAACCTCTCTCTATATATATATATAAAAACCTCTCTCTCTATATATATACATATAAAAACCTCTCTATATATATACATATAAAAACCTCTCTATATATATACATATAAAAACCTCTCTCTATATATATACATATAAAAACCTCTCTCTATATATATATATAAAAACCTCTCTATATATATATATAAAAACCTCTCTCTCTATATATATATATAAAAACCTCTCTCTCTATATATATAAAAACCTCTCTCTATATATATATATACATATAAAAACCTCTCTCTATATATATACATATAAAAACCTCTCTATATATATATATAAAAACCTCTCTCTCTATATATATATATACATATAAAAACCTCTCTCTCTATATATATAAAAACCTCTCTCTATATATATATATACATATAAAAACCTCTCTCTATATATACATATAAAAACCTCTCTCTATATATATATATATACATATAAAAACCTCTCTCTATATATATACATATAAAAACCTCTCTATATATATATATAAAAACCTCTCTATATATATACATATAAAAACCTCTCTATATATATATATATAAAAACCTCTCTATATATATACATATAAAAACCTCTCTCTATATATATACATATAAAAACCTCTCTATATATATACATATAAAAACCTCTCTATATATATATATATAAAAACCTCTCTATATATATACATATAAAAACCTCTATATATATATACATATAAAAACCTCTCTATATATATACATATAAAAACCTCTCTATATATATATACATATAAAAACCTCTCTATATATATACATATAAAAACCTCTATATATATACATATAAAAACCTCTATATATATATACATATAAAAACCTCTCTATATATATATACATATAAAAACCTCTCTATATATATACATATAAAAACCTCTCTCTATATATATATATATAAAAACCTCTCTATATATATATACATATAAAAACCTCTCTCTCTATATATATATATATACATATAAAAACCTCTCTATATATATATATAAAAACCTCTCTATATATATATATATAAAAACCTCTCTCTATATATATATACATATAAAAACCTCTCTATATATATACATATAAAAACCTCTCTATATATATATACATATAAAAACCTCTCTCTCTATATATATATATATACATATAAAAACCTCTCTATATATATATATAAAAACCTCTCTATATATATACATATAAAAACCTCTCTCTATATATATATATATATACATATAAAAACCTCTCTATATATATATACATATAAAAACCTCTCTCTATATATATATATAAAAACCTCTCTCTCTATATATATATACATATAAAAACCTCTCTCTATATATATATATATAAAAACCTCTCTCTATATATATATATATAAAAACCTCTCTCTCTCTATATATATATATATAAAAACCTCTCTCTCTATATATATATATAAAAACCTCTCTCTCTCTATATATATATACATATAAAAACCTCTCTCTATATATACATATAAAAACCTCTCTCTCTCTATATATATATACATATAAAAACCTCTCTATATATATATATACATATAAAAACCTCTATATATATACATATAAAAACCTCTCTCTATATATATACATATAAAAACCTCTCTCTATATATATACATATAAAAACCTCTCTCTATATATATATACATATAAAAACCTCTCTATATATATACATATAAAAACCTCTCTCTATATATATACATATAAAAACCTCTCTCTATATATATATACATATAAAAACCTCTCTCTATATATATATACATATAAAAACCTCTCTCTATATATATATACATATAAAAACCTCTCTATATATATACATATAAAAACCTCTCTATATATATATATACATATAAAAACCTCTCTATATATACATATAAAAACCTCTCTCTCTCTATATATATATACATATAAAAACCTCTCTCTCTCTATATATATATACATATAAAAACCTCTATATATATATATATAAAAACCTCTATATATATACATATAAAAACCTCTATATATACATATAAAAACCTCGCTCTATATATATATACATATAAAAACCTCTCTCTATATATATATATATATAAAAACCTCTCTCTATATATATATATACATATAAAAACCTCTCTCTCTCTATATATATATACATATAAAAACCTCTCTCTATATATATATATACATATAAAAACCTCTCTCTCTCTATATATATATACATATAAAAACCTCTCTCTCTCTATATATATATACATATAAAAACCTCTCTCTCTATATATATATATATATATATATATATACATAAATAAAACAATGAGGCTACTCCTTTTCAAACCACATTCAAATCAACTGGGCCTTTATTATTATGAAAGGGACATTGGGGATACGGACCACATAACCCTACTCAAAAAGTAGTGCACTACTTAGTCTATAGCGTTCCATTTGAGACATATCCCCGGACATTTAGATACGTTGTACATTCAACAACTTCAGTAGTAGTCAACACTCAACACAAATCAAATGCAATCAAACATGACAAACTACGGTCCTGATTTAGAATCAATTGTTTTCTTATTTCTTCCATTATGGCACAACAACAACAAAAATCAGTCTATGAAATTAAAAGGAGAATAAAAAATAGGTTCTAAGAAGATAAACCAGGATAATACCAGGTTGTTATTGTAAAAAAATAAAGGCTCTCAATAAAGTTGAGAAATTCCTTTTTGTATTTCAGAATTCCCAGATGGAGGATTCCCTGATTTCCTGCTTCTTCCCTCCAGATTCAGGGAATATTCTAACCAGGATTTCTGAAGGAAAACCTGGGAATTTGGGGAAAGTTAGGAGAATCTTTCAAACGTAATGCAAAATAAAAAGGTTAAATAAATACAGTACTTCTATACTTCTAGTACTTCTCTGGCAGTTAGATACTGTACTGAATACAGTACTTATATACTTCTAGTACTTCTCTGGCAGTTAGATACTGTACTGAATACAGTACTTCTATACTTCTAGTACTTCTCTGGCAGTTAGATACTGTACTGAATACAGTACTTATATACTTCTAGTACTTCTCTGGCAGTTAGATACTGTACTGAATACAGTACTTCTATACTTCTAGTACTTCTCTGGCAGTTAGATACTGTACTGTAGGTTTGGGGTTAGCAGGTTTTTAGGGGCGGAAATGGCGCATTACCAGAGTAAAAAATGACCTAGAGTACTAACCTAAGAATAAATACGGAATGTTTTCAATGAAAATAAATGCATTGACATAATCTCCCTACACATTAGTCGGAATGTATAAACAATCAATTCATCCTAAAAATGTGAATGTTTTATTTGAATCTTATAATATAAAATACATCTGGAGTTAAATAAGACTAGGGAGTAATTAGTGCAGTAGATGCTTTAGACAGCATCAAATGGCACCCTATTCCCTACATAGTGCACTACTTTTGACCAGGGCCCCATAGAGCTCTGGTCAAAAGTAGTGCACTATGAAGGGAATAGGGTGCCAGCAGCCCTAAATACCTGATTTAAAAGGAGACACACACACCTCCTTTACAAGTTCTCATCAGCAGCACCAACATTCTCACACTAACATCCTCTCCCACCACCCCTCCCCCTCCTCTCATCAACCTTGGTGTTCTTGTCTGTCCCCCTATCCCCCCTTCTCTATTCTGTCTCTCCCCTATCCCTCCCCTTCTCTATTCTGTCTCTCCCCCTATCCCTCCCCTTCTCTATTCTCTCTCCCCCTATACCTCCCCCTTCTCTATTCTGTCTCTCCCCCTATCCCTCCCCCTTCTCTATTCTGTCTCTCCCCCTATCCCTCCCCTTCTCTATTCTGTCTCTCCCCCTATCCCTCCCCCTTCTCTATTCTGTCTCTCCCCCTATCCCTCCCCCTTCTCTATTCTGTCTCTCCCCCTATCCCTCCCCTTCTCTATTCTGTCTCTCCCCCTATCCCTCCCCTTCTCTATTCTGTCTCTCCCCCTATCCCTCCCCTTCTCTATTCTGTCTCTCCCCCTATCCCTCCCCCTTCTCTATTCTCGGTCTCTCCCCTTCTCTATTCTGTCTCTCCCCTATCCCTCCCCCTTCTCTATTCTCGGTCTCTCCCCTGGTCTCAGTTGATCTTGGTGGTGTCTCCAGGGGTAGATGAGTTCTCCCAGAAACAGCCCCCCCATCTCTCTCTCCCCTGGTCCTAGTCTATCTTGGTAGTCTTGTGTCTCTAGGGGTAGATGAGTTCTCCCAGAAACAGCCCCCCCCTGGTCCTAGTCTATCTTGGTAGTCTTGTGTCTCTAGGGGTAGATGAGTTCTCCCAGAAACAGCCCCCTGGTCCTAGTCTATCTTGGTAGTCTTGTGTCTCTAGGGGTAGATGAGTTCTCCCAGAAACAGCCCCCCCATCTCTCTCTCCCTGGTCCTAGTCTATCTTGGTAGTCTTGTGTCTCTAGGGGTAGATGAGTTCTCCAAGAAACAGCCCCCCCCTCTCTCTCTCTCCCTGGTCCTAGTCTATCTTGGTAGTCTTGTGTCTCTAGGGGTAGATGAGTTCTCCCAGAAACAGCCCCCCCCATCTCTCTCTCCCTGGTCCTAGTCTATCTTGGTAGTCTTGTGTCTCTAGGGGTAGATGAGTTCTCCCAGAAACAGCCCCCCCATCTCTCTCTCCCCTGGTCCTAGTCTATCTTGGTAGTCTTGTGTCTCTAGGGGTAGATGAGTTCTCCCAGAAACAGCCCCCCCATCTCTCTCTCCCCTGGTCCTAGTCTATCTTGGTAGTCTTGTGTCTCTAGGGGTAGATGAGTTCTCCCAGAAACAGCCCCCTGGTCCTAGTCTATCTTGGTAGTCTTGTGTCTCTAGGGGTAGATGAGTTCTCCCAGAAACAGCCCCCCATCTCTCTCTCCCCTGGTCCTAGTCTATCTTGGTAGTCTTGTGTCTCTAGGGGTAGATGAGTTCTCCCAGAAACAGCCCCCATCTCTCTCTCCCTGGTCCTAGTCTATCTTGGTAGTCTTGTGTCTCTAGAGGTAGATGAGTTCTCCCAGAAACAGCCCCCCCATCTCTCTCTCCCCTGGTCCTAGTCTATCTTGGTAGTCTTGTGTCTCCAGGGGTAGATGAGTTCTCCCAGAAACAGCCCCCCCATCTCTCTCTCCCCTGGTCCTAGTCTATCTTGGTAGTCTTGTGTCTCCAGGGGTAGATGAGTTCTCCCAGGAACAGCTTCTTGCAGAGGGCCAGCCAGGAGTCTTTAGGGTAGCAGCTGTAGGTGGGGGTCCTGTAGGTCTGAACCACACTGCTCACCTTCAGAGGGTTAATCTGAGAGAGAGACAGAGGGAGACATAAACATGTCTAGGTTTATCTAGGAGAAAAACTGTGAATGACACATGTGTAGGGTATGTCTATGTGGTTGTGGTTTTGGTTTTACAGGAATAAATCACTTAAACTTATTCCACATAAAAGCCAAACGCTGTCATCAAAGAAGATCAGAATTGAAATAAGTCGTATACTTTTGTATCCTCGATGATTCTTAATCAAATGCATCATTTTGTGTGGATCTGGTTTTATATGATTAAATAAACTAAAAGACGGAACGAAAAGACAATGTATGTTATGTGAAAAATTAAATGAAAGAGAAAAAGAGAGGAGAGAAAGAGAGACAAGAGAGAGAAAGAAGAGAGAAGAGAAATAAACAAAGAGGAGAAAGAGAGAGAGAAGAGAGTGAGAGATGTCTTACATCCATCATGAGATGTAGAGGTGTTCCTGGTTCCTCACAGAGCACTCTGAACTTCACCCCCTCTGTAGAGAACACACACATCTCAGTCAAACACAGAACATCACAGCCCAGCACCGTCTCCTCCCTCATTCAACCAGGTCTCTCTTAAAAATAGAGACTAACCTGGTTAAATAAAAGGAATATAGAAACCACAGTATAGAACATTTTTAAAAACATTTTATAAAGTTGGTTTTGTAACATAAACTGGACATTTTATATTTTTGACTGACATTATGATTGTTACATATCGGCAAAGTAGTTAAAACGCTGTCACTTCCTCAAAGTGTTAAAGTACATTTCCTTCTACACAGTTAGACATGTTGGCAGAGACGGTCCCTCCCACCTGCCAGTCTGTAGGATCTGAAGAGTCGGAGGCCCATGGCGAACAGAGGGAAGGAGTTGATGAAGTCAACACTGAGGTGGAGAACTCCCTGGAACATTACTACCACAAGGCGGAGCTAGACAGAGAGAGAGAGAGAGAGAGACAGAGGGAAGGAGTTGATGAAGTCAACACTGAGGTTGAGAACTCCCTGGAACATTACTACCACAAGGCGGAGCTAGAGAGAGAGAGCGAGAGAGAGATAGAGAGATAGAGAGAGATAGAAACAGAGCAAGAGAGAGAGAGAGAGCGAGAGAGAGATAGAGAGACAGAGAGAGACACACACAGACAGAGAGACAGACAGACAGACAGACAGACAGACAGACAGACAGACAGAGTAAGGGGTCAAAGATTAGACACTTTATTGTTCATTGGTTAGAAGGAGAATGTGTTTTGTTCCTTTCCCAACACCCCCAGACACACGTGGAGAGGCCCAGGGTCAGCCGCAGGACAGCGCCCATGGATGGAGAGGGGATGAAAGTGCCTGTGTGTGTTCTCACCAGAGTAAACACTAGGTAGTATAGAGCTGTGGTTGGCAGGAGGAACAGACAGACAGACATGGATGGAGAGGGGATGAAAGTGCCTGTGTGTGTGTTCTCACCAGGGTAAACACTAGGTAGTATAGAGCTGTGGTTGGCAGGAGGAACAGACAGACAGACATGGATGGAGAGGGGATGAAAGTGCCTGTGTGTGTGTTCTCACCAGGGTAAACACTAGGTAGTATAGAGCTGTGGTTGGCAGGAGGAACAGACAGACAGACATGGATGGAGAGGGGATTAAAGTGCCTGTGTGTGTTCTCACCAGGGTAAACACTAGGTAGTATAGAGCTGTGGTTGGCAGGAGGAACAGACAGACAGACATGGATGGAGAGGGGATGAAAGTGCCTGTGTGTGTGTTCTCACCAGGGTAAACACTAGGTAGTATAGAGCTGTGGTTGGCAGGAGGAACAGACAGACAGACATGGATGGAGAGGGGATTAAAGTGCCTCTGTGTGTGTTCTCACCAGGGTAAACACTAGGTAGTATAGAGCTGTGGTTGGCAGGAGGAACAGCAGGATGGTGAAGAGTAACGTCCCGATGAACAACTAGAAAACAACACACACATTAGTTCACTGTAACAAATACACACACACTTTAGTTCACTGTAACAAATATACACACTTTAGTTCACTGTAACAAATATACACAATTTAGTTCACTGTAACAAATATACACACATTAGTTCACTGTAACAAATGTGTGTGTGTAATAGGTGTGTGTAACTACCTGGTCCAGGTCATAAGAGCAGGAGTCTACTCTCTGTCTGAGGACATTCCATTTCTTCCCCCTGAACAGCCTCCACAGAGAGGACAGACCATATACTGTCATACAGTACAGCCTGGAGAGAGAGAGGAGTAGAGAGAGGAGGAGGGGAGGGGAGAGAGGAGGGGAGAGAGAGAGACAGAGAGATAGAGAGGAGGAGGGGGAGAGAGAGAAGGTAGGAGGGGAGGGGAGAGAGAGGAGGAGAGAGAGAGAGAGAGATAGAGAGGAGGAGGGGAGAGAGAGAGACAGAGATAGAGAGGAGGGGGAGAGAGAGGAGGTAGGAGGGGGGGAGAGAGAGAGGAGGAGAGAGAGAGAGAGGGGAGAGAGATAGATAGAGAGAGGAGGGGAGGGGGAGAGAGAGGAGGAGGGGAGAGAGAGAGAGAGAGGGGGAGAGAGAGAGAGGGGAGAGAGAGATGGTGAGAGGAAAGGGAGGTAGGGGGAAGAGGGGGGTAGGAGAGGGAAAAGAGCAGGAGGGGGAAGAGTGGAGGGGGAGAAGGGGGGTAGGAGAGGGAGGAGGGGAATGAGGGATGGGGAGACGAAAGGGAAAGGAGGAGGAGGGGGAAGAGCAGGGCGGTGAGGGGGAGGGGATAGAGAAAGGATGGAGAGAGATGAGGGGAAAGGGGAAGAGGTATAGAGAGGAGAGATGGACAGGGGAGAGAGAGGGAGGATGGAGGGTGAGAGAAGGAAGATATTTTTAGCCTTCATACACATTTAATAAGTCTGTAAATGACATGCTGAGAGCTCCTCACACATCAATTAGTAAAGGGGAAAGAGGTAACACGTCACCATGATGTTCACAGGGCTGAGAGGTACAGAGCTTTCACAATGTATTCAGACCCCTTGACTTTTTCCACATTTTGTTACATTACAGCCTTAAAAACATTTTTCCCCCTCAATCTACACACAACATCCCATAATTGTTTTAAAAATGTAAACATTTTCAGGGGGAGGTCCCCCGGACCCCCCTGCCAGATGGGGCACCCCAACTTAATACATAGTCAGGAGCCCATGAATAGACCAACAGGTGTGACTGATGATTGAAGCAGGTGTTCAACATGGGCTTTGCTTCACAGAAAGCAGCAGTTGATTTACTCCATTGCCAACACTTTAAATCACATCAGTAGACCAATATCCTTCAGTATCATGACATTACCTTTTATAGCCTTCAATCTGTTTGTTTTTTATCATATTCTGGACCAGAATAAGGCTCTACTACTTATTGTTCCTGCAGTGAGGTACTCAACATCTTCATCGAATGTTTTCATAATTTACCTGAAGAGAATCGCTAACAATCAGTAGTAGCCTACCAGTATGCACATTAGGGAGTAAATTAACAGCTCTCTCACGATGCAATTCGGTTTCGTTCACCTAAAATATCCGCTTGTTCGCAACCCCACCCCCCATCACTAGGCTACACTGACGAGTCACCTAAGCTGCAGTGGGTCGTGTTTACATCGCGACGTGTCTCATTACGTCGTACGTCATCTTCACGGCGTTTTGCTCCGCTACTGAACGGACAAGTCAAGTGTAGTGTTTGTAACGCAAGATTGAGGAGAGCCTATCTCCGTCAGGGATCGTATTTATTTTGGAAGAATATGACATTTTAATAAAAAAAATATTTAAAAAACAGGATAAATATCAGTTTCAGCTGATAATAAACGTGTTCTTCGACGAACTGGCTGGATTGAAGAGGACGCAAAAAGTTTGAAAAAAAAATCCGTCTTTCAACGGAACCTTCAACCACAAAGGGGGCGTTGCCTTTCCACTTCGATGAGCACGCCCCGATGGATGACATCCGGCGCAACGTTGAGGCTTTAGGAAGAAGAAGATGAAAATATGTGGTCATTCTTACTCTCATGGCGTGTTAACCTGCCAAACTACACTGAAGACTCCAATGTCTATATCCCAAATGGGACCCTATCCTCTCCCTAGTGCACATCTTCTGACTAGAGCTCATAGGGTATTCCCTTTACAGTACTAAGGTCAAACGTGGTGCACTTTTGGGAGGCATCGTGACGGTGCTGGTCTCTTCTCACCTGGCTCCATAGACGTAGAAACAGTAGATGTGGAAGGTGAGCAGGGCGGTGATGTCAGAGAGCAGGGAGAGGGCAAAGGTCAAGCCCAGGCAGGCAGACAGACCCACGTACCACAGAATCATCTCAATGAATGGAGACATCAGGTGAATGTAGCCTGCAGAGAGAGGAGGAGGACGGGCATGGGTGTTTGTGTCTGTGGAGGAGGGGCATGAGTGGGTGTGTGTGTGGAGGAGGGCCATGGGTGGGTGTGTGTGTGGAGGAGGAGGGCCATGGATGTTTGTGTGTGTGGAGGAGGAGGGCCATGGATGTTTGTGTCTGTGGAGGAGGGCCATGGGTGTTTGTCTGTGGAGGAGGGGCATGGGTGTGTGTGTGTGTGTGGAGGAGGGGCATGGGTGTTTGTCTGTGGAGGAGGGCCATGGGTGTGTGTGTGGAGGAGGGGCATGGGTGTTTGTGTGTGTGGAGGAGGGGCATGGGTGTTTGTGTGTGTGGAGGAGGGCCATGGGTGTGTGTGTGTGTGTGTGTGGAGGAGGGCCATGGGTGTGTGTGTGTGTGTGGAGGAGGGCCATGGGTGTGTGTGTGTGTGTGTGGAGGAGGGCCATGGGTGTGTGTGTCTGTGTGTGGAGGAGGGCCATGGGTGTGTGTGTGTGTGTGTGGAGGAGGGCCATGGGTGTGTGTGTGTGTGTGGAGGAGGGCCATAGGTGTGTGTGTGTGTGGAGGAGGGGCATGGGTGTGTGTGTGTGTGGAGGAGGGCCATGGGTGTTTGTGTGTGTGGAGGAGGGCCATGGGTGTTTGTGTGTGTGGAGGAGGGGCATGGGTGTTTGTGTCTGTGGAGGAGGGGCATGGGTGTGTGTGTGTGTGGAGGAGGGCCATGGGTGTTTGTGTGTGTGGAGGAGGGGCATGGGTGTGTGTGTGTGTGTGGAGGAGGGGCATGGGTGTTTGTGTGTGTGGAGGAGGGGCATGGGTGTGTGTGTGTGTGGAGGAGGGGCATGGGTGTTTGTGTGTGTGGAGGAGGGGCATGGGGTGTGTGTGTGTGACTCACTGATCCACAGGTGTATATGGTAGAGGAAGAATCGCCCTAACACCTGGTCTAGAGCCCGGTTCATCTTCAGACCAGCTGGAGCTCCCATCAGCCACTGCAACAGCTCCTCCAGCTCTTTAGCTACATGCTAACAACAAACACACAACAATGAATCAGATTACATGGAGAGGAGGACCTGACCCTAGATCATAATGAACATGATTATAATGGAGAGGAGGGCCTGATCCTAGATCATAATGAATATGATTATAATGGACAGGAGGACCTGACCCTAGATCATAATGAATATGATTATAATGGACAGGAGGACCTGACCCTAGATCATAATGAATATGATTATAATGGAGAGGAGGGCCTGATCCTAGATCATAATGAACATGATTATAATGGAGAGGAGGGCCTGATCCTAGATCATAATGAATATGATTATAATGGACAGGAGGACCTGACCCTAGATCATAATGAATATGATTATAATGGAGAGGAGGGCCTGATCCTAGATCATAATGAACATGATTATAATGGAGAGGAGGGCCTGATCCTAGATCATAATGAATATGATTATAATGGAGAGGAGGGCCTGATCCTAGATCATAATGAATATGATTATAATGGAGAGGAGGACCTGACCCTAGATCATAATGAATATGATTATAATGGAGAGGAGGGCCTGATCCTAGATCATAATGAATATGATTATAATGGAGAGGAGGGCCTGATCCTAGATCATAATGAATATGATTATAATGGAGAGGAGGGCCTGATCCTAGATCATAATGAACATGATTATAATGGAGAGGAGGACCTGACCCTAGATCATAATGAACATGATTATAATGGAGAGGAGGGCCTGATCCTAGATCATAATGAATATGATTATAATGGACAGGAGGACCTGACCCTAGATCATAATGAATATGATTATAATGGACAGGAGGACCTGACCCTAGATCATAATGAATATGATTATAATGGAGAGGAGGGCCTGATCCTAGATCATAATGAACATGATTATAATGGAGAGGAGGGCCTGATCCTAGATCATAATGAATATGATTATAATGGACAGGAGGACCTGACCCTAGATCATAATGAATATGATTATAATGGAGAGGAGGGCCTGATCCTAGATCATAATGAACATGATTATAATGGAGAGGAGGGCCTGATCCTAGATCATAATGAATATGATTATAATGGAGAGGAGGGCCTGATCCTAGATCATAATGAATATGATTATAATGGAGAGGAGGACCTGACCCTA
This sequence comes from Oncorhynchus nerka, assembly GCF_034236695.1. Lineage (NCBI taxonomy): Eukaryota > Metazoa > Chordata > Actinopteri > Salmoniformes > Salmonidae > Oncorhynchus > Oncorhynchus nerka. Next base: position 56,450,828 of record NC_088421.1, on the reverse strand, counting down.
GATCATAATGAATATGATTATAATGGAGAGGAGGGCCTGATCCTAGATCATAATGAATATGATTATAATGGAGAGGAGGGCCTGATCCTAGATCATAATGAACATGATTATAATGGAGAGGAGGGCCTGATCCTAGATCATAATGAACATAATTATAATGGAGAGGAGGGCCTGATCCTAGATCATAATGAATATGATTATAATGGAGAGGAGGGCCTGATCCTAGATCATAATGAATATGATTATAATGGAGAGGAGGGCCTGATCCTAGATCATAATGAACATGATTATAATGGAGAGGAGGGCCTGATCCTAGATCATAATGAACATAATTATAATGGAGAGGAGGGCCTGATCCTAGATCATAATGAATATGATTATAATGGAGAGGAGGGCCTGATCCTAGATCATAATGAACATGATTATAATGGAGAGGAGGGCCTGATCCTAGATCATAATGAATATGATTATAATGGACAGGAGGACCTGATCCTAGATCATAATGAACATGATTATAATGGAGAGGAGGGCCTGATCCTAGATCATAATGAACATGATTATAATGGAGAGGAGGGCCTGATCCTAGATCATAATGAACATGATTATAATGGAGAGGAGGGCCTGATCCTAGATCATAATGAACATAATTATAATGGACAGGAGGGACGTGGGGCCGTATGTATCAGCTCCCCTCGGTCCATGTTATCTTATTCCTTGTGATCTAAAAGGCTAAACTGATCCTAGATCATAATGAACATAATTATAATGGACAGGAGGGCCTGATCCTAGATCATAATGAATATGATTATAATGGACAGGAGGACCTGACCCTAGATCATAATGAATATGATTATAATGGACAGGAGGACCTGATCCTAGATCATAATGAACATGATTATAATGGACAGGAGGGACGTGGGGCCGTATGTATCAGCTCCCCTCGGTCCATGTTATCTTATTCCTTGTGATCTAAAAGGCTAAACTGATCCTAGATCAGCACACATACTCAGAGATAAAGATTATTGAGGGGGATATTCTAGGGGGATATTGGGTTGGATATTGAGGGGGTTATTCTAGGGGATATTCTAGGGGATATTGAGGGGTTATTGAGGGGTTATTCTAGGGGATATTGGGGATATTGAGGGGGTTATTCTAGGGGGATATTGGGTTGGATATTGAGGGGGTTATTCTAGGGGATATTCTAGGGGTTATTGAGGGGTTATTCTAGGGGATATTGGGTTGGATATTGAGGGGTTATTCTAGGGGGATATTGAGGGGGGTTATTCTAGGGGATATTGGGTTGATATTGAGGGGTTATTCTAGGGGGATATTGGGTTGGATATTGAGGGGGTTATTCTAGGGGGATATTCTAGGGGATATTGGGTTGGATATTGAGGGGGTTATTCTAGGGGGATATTGGGTTGGATATTGAGGGGGATATTCTAGGGGGATATTCTAGGGGGATATTGGGTTGGATATTGAGGGGGTTATTCTAGGGGGATATTCTAGGGGGATATTGGGTTGGATATTGAGGGGGATATTCTAGGGGGATATTGGGTTGGATATTGAGGGGGTTATTCTAGGGGATATGGGTTGGATATTGAGGGGGTTATTCTAGGGGATATTCTAGGGGATATTGGGTTGGATATTGAGGGGGTTATTCTAGGGGATATTGGGTTGGATATTGAGGGGGTTATTCTAGGGGATATTCTAGGGGGATATTGGGTTGATATTGAGGGGTTATTCTAGGGGATATTGGGTTGGATATTGAGGGGGATATTCTAGGGGGATATTCTAGGGGGATATTGGGTTGGATATTGAGGGGTTATTCTAGGGGGATATTGGGTTGGATATTGAGGGGGTTATTCTAGGGGATATTGGGTTGGATATTGAGGGGGTTATTCTAGGGGGGATATTGGGTTGGATATTGAGGGGGATATTCTAGGGGGATATTCTAGGGGGATATTGGGTTGGATATTGAGGGGTTATTCTAGGGGATATTGGGTTGATATTGAGGGGGTTATTCTAGGGGATATTCTAGGGGATATTGGGTTGATATTGAGGGGTTATTCTAGGGGATATTGGGTTGGATATTGAGGGGGTTATTCTAGGGGATATTCAAGGGGGATATTGGGTTGGATATTGAGGGGTTATTCTAGGGGATATTGGGTTGGATATTGAGGGGGTTATTCTAGGGGTTATTCTAGGGGATATTGGGTTGGATATTGAGGGGGTTATTCTAGGGGATATTCTAGGGGATATTGAGGGGGATATTCTAGGGGGATATTGGGTTGGATATTGAGGGGTTATTCTAGGGGTATTGGGTTGGATATTGAGGGGTTATTCTAGTATTCTAGGGGGATATTGGGGGATATTGAGGGGGATATTGAGGGGGATAGCGGGGGATATTTCGTAGGGCAAAACGACCTGAACCTCTTGATAATGAGGCAACGTGATTTCATTTGAAGCTCATCGTCACCAATGTGAGTTTTACGGAGGTGGTAATGTAACTAGAGTCAACTGAGCAATACAGAAATAGTCACCTCTCGATACTGAACGTTGTTGAAGACATTTTTATTTTAAAGATAATCTCTCTGACAGATTATAAATGAGGTTTAAAGGTAATTGTTGTACATTGCTTTTGCACTGGGGAAATGTTGTCCATGATGTCTTACGTCAGCAGCAGGTACCAGTGTGTTGGCCAGTTTGCCTATACGGTTCTCTCTATACATCCACGATACCAGCAGCAGGCCCAGAGACACATCCACAAAGAACGACACAAAGATATTGGCTTTCCTGTGTGGAGAGAAAGAGAGAGAGTCACTACTTTTGACCCGAGGTCAATAGGGCTCTGGTCAAATGCACTGCACTATAACAGGGAATAGTGTGCGATTTGAGACGCAATGGGGTGAGTTAGATACCATCTTGTAGCCAGTCTGCCACATGGCTGTGTGTGTGTGTGTGTGTGTGTGTGTGTGTGTGTGTGTGTGTGTGTGTGTGGTCTCTACCTCATGAAGTGGTTGTGTGCGGTGGCTCTGGTAGGAGAGCAGACTGTCTGAAGGTGTTCGGTTCTGTAGCTCAGCTGGACACACGTAGACAACTTACTGGAGATGAACCTCATCGGGTACACATTCAATATCCTGGGTAGGACAGACAGACACATTCAATATCCTGGAGAGACAGACAGACACATTCAATATCCTGAGAGACAGACAGACACATTCAATATCCTGAGACAGACAGACACATTCAATATCCTGGAGACAGACAGACACATTCAATATCCTGGAGACAGACAGACACATTCAATATCCTGGGGACAGACACATTCAATATCCTGGAGACAGACAGACACATTCAATATCCTGGAGAGACAGACACATTCAATATCCTGGAGACAGACAGACACATTCAATATCCTGGAGACAGACAGACACATTCAATATCCTGGGGAGACAGACAGACAGACACATTCAATATCCTGGAGACAGACAGACAGACACATTCAATATCCTGGGGAGACAGACAGACACATTCAATATCCTGGAGAGACAGACAGACACATTCAATATCCTGGAGACAGACAGACACATTCAATATCCTGGAGACAGACAGACACATTCAATATCCTGGAGACAGACAGACACATTCAATATCCTGGGGAGACAGACAGACACATTCAATATCCTGGGGAGACAGACAGACAGACACATTCAATATCCTGGGGAGACAGACAGACAGACACATTCAATATCCTGGGGAGACAGACAGACACATTCAATATCCTGGGGAGACAGACAGACACATTCAATATCCTGGAGACAGACAGACACATTCAATATCCTGGGGAGACAGACAGACACATTCAATATCCTGGGGAGACAGACAGACACATTCAATATCCTGGGGAGACAGACAGACACATTCAATATCCTGGGGAGACAGACAGACACATTCAATATCCTGGAGACAGACAGACAGACACATTCAATATCCTGCGGAGACAGACAGACAGACAGACACATTCAATATCCTGGGGAGACAGACAGACAGACACATTCAATATCCTGGAGACAGACAGACACATTCAATATCCTGGGGAGACAGACAGACACATTCAATATCCTGGAGACAGACAGACAGACACATTCAATATCCTGGGGAGACAGACAGACAGACAGACACATTCAATATCCTGGAGACAGACAGACACATTCAATATCCTGGGGAGACAGACAGACACATTCAATATCCTGGAGACAGACAGACAGACACATTCAATATCCTGGGGAGACAGACAGACAGACAGACACATTCAATATCCTGGGGAGACAGACAGACAGACACATTCAATATCCTGGAGACAGACAGACAGACAGACACATTCAATATCCTGGGGAGACAGACAGACACATTCAATATCCTGGAGACAGACAGACAGACACATTCAATATCCTGGGGAGACAGACAGACAGACGCATTCAATATCCTGGGGAGACAGACAGACAGACACATTCAATATCCTGGGGAGACAGACAGACACATTCAATATCCTGGAGACAGACAGACAGACACATTCAATATCCTGCGGAGACAGACAGACAGACAGACACATTCAATATCCTGGGGAGACAGACAGACAGACACATTCAATATCCTGGAGACAGACAGACACATTCAATATCCTGGGGAGACAGACAGACACATTCAATATCCTGGAGACAGACAGACAGACACATTCAATATCCTGCGGAGACAGACAGACACATTCAATATCCTGGGGAGACAGACAGACACATTCAATATCCTGGGGAGACAGACAGACAGACACATTCAATATCCTGGGGAGACAGACAGACAGACACATTCAATATCCTGGGGAGACAGACAGACAGACAGACACATTCAATATCCTGGGGAGACAGATAGACAGACACATTCAATATCCTGGAGACAGACAGACAGACAGACACATTCAATATCCTGGGGAGACAGACAGACACATTCAATATCCTGGAGACAGACAGACAGACACATTCAATATCCTGGGGAGACAGACAGACACATTCAATATCCTGGGGAGACAGACAGACAGACACATTCAATATCCTGGGGAGACAGACAGACACATTCAATATCCTGGAGACAGACAGACAGACACATTCAATATCCTGCGGAGACAGACAGACACATTCAATATCCTGGGGAGACAGACAGACACATTCAATATCCTGGGGAGACAGACAGACACATTCAATATCCTGGGGAGACAGACAGACACATTCAATATCCTGGGGTGACAGACAGACACATTCAATATCCTGGGGAGACAGACAGACAGACACATTCAATATCCTGGGGAGACAGACCGACAGACACATTCAATATCCTGGTGAGACAGACAGGCACATTCAATATCCTGGGGAGACAGACAGACACATTCAATATCCTGGGGAGACAGACAGACACATTCAATATCCTGGGGAGACAGACACATTCAATATCCTGGAGACAGACACATTCAATATCCTGGAGACAGACAGACACATTCAATATCCTGGGGAGACAGACACATTCAATATCCTGGGGAGACAGACACATTCAATATCCTGGGGAGACAGACACATTCAATATCCTGGAGACAGACAGACACATTCAATATCCTGGAGACAGACAGACACATTCAATATCCTGTAGACAGACAGACACATTCAATATCCTGGGAGACAGACAGACACATTCAATATCCTGGAGACAGACAGACACATTCAATATCCTGGGAGACAGACAGACAGACACATTCAATATCCTGGGGAGACAGACAGACACATTCAATATCCTGGAGAGACAGACAGACACATTCAATATCCTGGAGACAGACAGACACATTCAATATCCTGGAGACAGACAGACACATTCAATATCCTGGAGACAGACAGACACATTCAATATCCTGAGACAGACAGACACATTCAATATCCTGAGACAGACAGACACATTCAATATCCTGAGACAGACAGACACATTCAATATCCTGGGGAGACAGACAGACACATTCAATATCCTGGGGAGACAGACAGACAGACACATTCAATATCCTGGGGAGACAGACAGACAGACACATTCAATATCCTGGGGAGACAGACAGGCACATTCAATATCCTGGGGAGACAGACAGACACATTCAATATCCTGGGGAGACAGACAGGCACATTGAATATCCTGGGGAGACAGACAGACACATTCAATATCCTGGGGAGACAGACAGACACATTCAATATCCTGGGGAGACAGACAGACACATTCAATATCCTGGGGAGACAGACAGGCACATTCAATATCCTGGGGAGACAGACAGACACATTCAATATCCTGGGGAGACAGACAGACACATTCAATATCCTGGGGAGACAGACAGACACATTCAATATCCTGGGGAGACAGACACATTCAATATCCTGGAGAGACAGACAGATCAACTCAATATCCTGGGGAGACAGACATACAGACACATTCAATATCCTGGGGAGACAGACAGACACATTCAATATCCTGGTGAGACAGACAGATCAATTCAATATCCTGGTGAGACAGACAGACAGACACATTCAATATCCTGGGGAGACAGACAGACAGACACATTTAATATCCTGGGGAGACAGACAGACAGACACATTCAATATCCTGGGGAGACAGACAGACACATTCAATATCCTGGGGAGACAGACAGACAGACACATTCAATATCCTGGGGAGACAGACAGACAGACAGACACATTCAATATCCTGGGGAGACAGACAGACAGACAGACACATTCAATATCCTGGGGAGACAGACAGACAGACACATTCAATATCCTGGAGACAGACAGACAGACACATTCAATATCCTGGGGAGACAGACAGACAGACACATTCAATATCCTGGGGAGACAGACAGACAGACACATTCAATATCCTGGGGAGACAGACAGACACATTCAATATCCTGGAGACAGACAGACAGACACATTCAATATCCTGCGGAGACAGACAGACAGACAGACACATTCAATATCCTGGGGAGACAGACAGACAGACACATTCAATATCCTGAGACAGACAGACACATTCAATATCCTGGGGAGACAGACAGACACATTCAATATCCTGGGGAGACAAGACAGACACATTCAATATCCTGGGGAGACAGACAGACAGACACATTCAATATCCTGGGGAGACAGACAGACAGACACATTCAATATCCTGGGGAGACAGACAGGCACATTCAATATCCTGGGGAGACAGACAGACACATTCAATATCCTGGGGAGACAGACAGGCACATTCAATATCCTGGGGAGACAGACAGACACATTCAATATCCTGGGGAGACAGACAGACACATTCAATATCCTGGGGAGACAGACAGACACATTCAATATCCTGGGGAGACAGACACATTCAATATCCTGGAGACAGACACATTCAATATCCTGGAGACAGACAGACACATTCAATATCCTGGGGAGACAGACACATTCAATATCCTGGGGAGACAGACACATTCAATATCCTGGGGAGACAGACACATTCAATATCCTGGAGACAGACAGACACATTCAATATCCTGGAGACAGACAGACACATTCAATATCCTGTAGACAGACAGACACATTCAATATCCTGGGGAGACAGACAGACACATTCAATATCCTGGAGACAGACAGACACATTCAATATCCTGGAGACAGACAGACACATTCAATATCCTGGGGAGACAGACAGACACATTCAATATCCTGGAGAGACAGACAGACACATTCAATATCCTGGGGAGACAGACACATTCAATATCCTGGAGACAGACAGACACATTCAATATCCTGGGGAGACAGACACATTCAATATCCTGGGGAGACAGACACATTCAATATCCTGGGGAGACAGACAGACACATTCAATATCCTGGAGAGACAGACAGACACATTCAATATCCTGGAGACAGACAGACACATTCAATATCCTGGAGACAGACAGACACATTCAATATCCTGGAGACAGACAGACACATTCAATATCCTGGAGACAGACAGACACATTCAATATCCTGGAGACAGACAGACACATTCAATATCCTGGGGAGACAGACAGACACATTCAATATCCTGGGGAGACAGACAGACAGACACATTCAATATCCTGGGGAGACAGACAGACAGACACATTCAATATCCTGGGGAGACAGACAGGCACATTCAATATCCTGGGGAGACAGACAGACACATTCAATATCCTGGGGAGACAGACAGGCACATTGAATATCCTGGGGAGACAGACAGACACATTCAATATCCTGGGGAGACAGACAGACACATTCAATATCCTGGGGAGACAGACAGACACATTCAATATCCTGGGAGACAGACAGACACATTCAATATCCTGGGGAGACAGACAGGCACATTCAATATCCTGGGGAGACAGACAGACACATTCAATATCCTGGGGAGACAGACAGACACATTCAATATCCTGGGGAGACAGACAGACACATTCAATATCCTGGGGAGACAGACAGACACATTCAATATCCTGGGGAGACAGACACATTCAATATCCTGGAGAGACAGACAGATCAACTCAATATCCTGGGGAGACAGACATACAGACACATTCAATATCCTGGGGAGACAGACAGACACATTCAATATCCTGGTGAGACAGACAGATCAATTCAATATCCTGGTGAGACAGACAGACAGACACATTCAATATCCTGGGGAGACAGACAGACAGACACATTTAATATCCTGGGGAGACAGACAGACAGACACATTCAATATCCTGGGGAGACAGACAGACACATTCAATATCCTGGGGAGACAGACAGACAGACACATTCAATATCCTGGGGAGACAGACAGACAGACAGACACATTCAATATCCTGGGGAGACAGACAGACAGACACATTCAATATCCTGGAGACAGACAGACAGACACATTCAATATCCTGGGGAGACAGACAGACAGACACATTCAATATCCTGGGGAGACAGACAGACAGACACATTCAATATCCTGGGGAGACAGACAGACACATTCAATATCCTGGAGACAGACAGACAGACACATTCAATATCCTGCGGAGACAGACAGACAGACACATTCAATATCCTGGAGACAGACAGACACATTCAATATCCTGGAGAGACAGACAGACACATTCAATATCCTGGGGAGACAGACAGACAGACACATTCAATATCCTGGGGAGACAGACAGACAGACACATTCAATATCCTGGGGAGACAGACAGGCACATTCAATATCCTGGGGAGACAGACAGACACATTCAATATCCTGGGGAGACAGACAGGCACATTCAATATCCTGGGGAGACAGACAGACACATTCAATATCCTGGGGAGACAGACAGACACATTCAATATCCTGGGGAGACAGACAGACACATTCAATATCCTGGGGAGACAGACAGGCACATTCAATATCCTGGGGAGACAGACAGACACATTCAATATCCTGGGGAGACAGACAGACACATTCAATATCCTGGGGAGACAGACAGACACATTCAATATCCTGGGGAGACAGACAGATCAATTCAATATCCTGGTGAGACAGACAGACAGACACATTCAATATCCTGGGGAGACAGACAGACAGACACATTTAATATCCTGGGGAGACAGACAGACAGACACATTCAATATCCTGGGGAGACAGACAGACAGACACATTCAATATCCTGGGGAGACAGACAGACAGACAGACACATTCAATATCCTGGGGAGACAGACAGACAGACAGACACATTCAATATCCTGGGGAGACAGACAGACAGACAGACACATTCAATATCCTGGAGACAGACAGACAGACAGACACATTCAATATCCTGGAGACAGACAGACAGACAGACACATTCAATATCCTGGAGACAGACAGACAGACACATTCAATATCCTGGGGAGACAGACAGACAGACACATTCAATATCCTGGGGAGACAGACAGACAGACACATTCAATATCCTGGGGAGACAGACAGACACATTCAATATCCTGGAGACAGACAGACAGACACATTCAATATCCTGCGGAGACAGACAGACAGACAGACACATTCAATATCCTGGGGAGACAGACAGACAGACACATTCAATATCCTGGAGACAGACAGACACATTCAATATCCTGGGGAGACAGACAGACACATTCAATATCCTGGGGTGACAGACAGACACATTCAATATCCTGGGGAGACAGACAGACAGACACATTCAATATCCTGGGGAGACAGACAGACAGACACATTCAATATCCTGGAGACAGACAGACAGACACATTCAATATCCTGGAGACAGACAGACAGACACATTCAATATCCTGGAGACAGACAGACAGACACATTCAATATCCTGCGGAGACAGACAGACAGACACATTCAATATCCTGGAGACAGACAGACACATTCAATATCCTGGAGACAGACAGACAGACACATTCAATATCCTGGAGACAGACAGACAGACACATTCAATATCCTGGAGACAGACAGACAGACACATTCAATATCCTGGGGAGACAGACAGACAGACACATTCAATATCCTGGGGAGACAGACAGACAGACAGACACATTCAATATCCTGCGGAGACAGACAGACAGACACATTCAATATCCTGGGAGACAGACAGGCAGACACATTCAATATCCTGCGGAGACAGACAGACAGACACATTCAATATCCTGGGAGACAGACAGGCAGACACATTCAATATCCTGCGGAGACAGACAGACAGACACATTCAATATCCTGGGGAGACAGACAGACAGACACATTCAATATCCTGGAGACAGACAGACAGACACATTCAATATCCTGGGGAGACAGACAGACACATTCAATATCCTGGAGACAGACAGACAGACACATTCAATATCCTGGGGAGACAGACAGACAGACATATTCAATATCCTGGGAGACAGACAGACAGACATATTCAATATCCTGGGAGACAGACAGACACATGCAAAACCCTGGGAGACAGACAGACAGACAGATGAACACATTCAATATCCTGGGAGACAGAGACAGACAGACACACTATTCTAGGGGGATATTGACAGACAGACAGACACACTATTCTAGGGGGATATTCTAGGGGGATATTGACAGACAGACAGATGAACTGGGTCAGTGTCTCTTGGCACATAAAGAGTTGCAACTGACGAACGTACAGGATCCACAGTGTATCCAGGTGGTTAGCAGAGACAGGTACTGACACACCCCTTACCTGCTACTACAGAGGCTGGTCCACAGTGTTAGCATCCAGGTGGTTAGCAGACAGACAGGTACTGACACACACCCCTTACCTGCTACTACAGAGGCTGGTCCACAGTGTTAGCATCCAGGTGGTTAGCAGACAGACAGGTACTGACACACACCCCTTACCTGCTACTACAGAGGCTGGTCCACAGTGTTAGTATCCAGGTGGTTAGCAGACAGACAGGTACTGACACACCCCTTACCTGCTACTACAGAGGCTGGTCCACAGTGTTAGTATCCAGGTGGTTAGCAGACAGACAGGTACTGACACACCCCTTACCTGCTACTACAGAGGCTGGTCCACAGTGTTAGCATCCAGGTGGTTAGCAGACAGACAGGTACTGACACACCCCTTACCTGCTACTACAGAGGCTGGTCCACAGTGTTAGTATCCAGGTGGTTAGCAGACAGACAGGTACTGACACACCCCTTACCTGCTACTACAGAGGCTGGTCCACAGTGTTAGCATCCAGGTGGTTAGCAGACAGACAGGTACTGACACACCCCTTACCTGCTACTACAGAGGCTGGTCCACAGTGTTAGCATCCAGGTGGTTAGCAGACAGAGCGGTGTCGAGGCCTGTTTCATCAGTTCTACTATAATGGATCCCTCCCGTCCCTCTGATTGCCAGTGGGTCATCTTCACTGGACCGTCATCATACTTATCCAGGAAGAACAGCGGCTCACTCTGACACACTGTCCCAAACACCTGCAGCAGACAACAACAATTACAGACAACACCTGCAGCAACAACAATTACATACAACACCTGCAGCAGACAACAACAATTACAGACAACACCTGCAGCAACAACAATTACATACAACACCTGCAGCAACAACAACAATTACAGACAACACCTGCAGCAACAACAACAATTACAGACAACACCTGCAGCAACAACAATTACAGACAACACCTGCAGCAACAACAATTACAGACAACACCTGCAGCAGACAACAACAATTACAGACAACACCTGCAACAACAACAACAATTACAGACAACACCTGCAGCAACAACAATTACAGACAACACCAGCAGACAACAACAATTACAGACAACACCTGCAACAACAACAACAATTACAGACAACACCTGCAACAACAACAACAATTACAGACAACACCTGCAGCAACAACAACAACAATTACAGACAACACCTGCAGCAACAACAACAACAATTACAGACAACACCTGCAGCAGCAACAACAATTACAGACAACACCTGCAGCAACAACAACAATTACAGACAACACCTGCAACAACAACAACAATTACAGACAACACCTGCAACAACAACAACAATTACAGACAACACCTGCAGCAACAACAACAACAATTACAGACAACACCTGCAGCAGCAACAACAATTACAGACAACACCTGCAGCAACAACAACAACAATTACAGACAACACCTGCAGCAACAACAACAATTACAGACAACACCTGCAGCAACAACAACAACAATTACAGACAACACCTGCAGCAGCAACAACAACAACAATTACAGACAACACCTGCAGCAACAACAACAATTACAGACAACACCTGCAGCAACAACAACAACAATTACAGACAACACCTGCAGCAACAACAACAACAATTACAGACAACACCTGCAGCAACAACAACAATTACAGACAACACCTGCAGCAACAACAACAACAACTACAGACAACACCTGCAGCAACAACAACAATTACAGACAACACCTGCAGCAACAACAACAACAATTACAGACAACACCTGCAGCAGCAACAACAACTACAGACAACACCTGCAGCAGCAACAACAACAATTACAGACAACACCTGCAGCAACAACAACAATTACAGACAACACCTGCAGCAACAACAACAATTACAGACAACACCTGCAGCAACAACAACAATTACAGACAACACCTGCAGCAACAACAACAATTACAGACAACACCTGCAGCAACAACAATTACAGACAACACCTGCAGCAACAACAACAACAATTACAGACAACACCTGCAGCAGCAACAACAACAATTACAGACAACACCTGCAGCAACAACAACAATTACAGACAACACCTGCAGCAACAACAACAATTACAGACAACACCTGCAGCAACAACAATTACAGACAACACCTGCAGCAACAACAACAACAATTACAGACAACACCTGCAGCAGCAACAACAATTACAGACAACACCTGCAGCAACAACAACAACAATTACAGACAACACCTGCAGCAGCAACAACAATTACAGACAACACCTGCAGCAACAACAATTACAGACAACACCTGCAACAACAACAACAACAATTACAGACAACACCTGCAGCAACAACAACAATTACAGACAACACCTGCAGCAACAACAATTACAGACAACACCTGCAGCAACAACAACAACAATTACAGACAACACCTGCAGCAACAACAATTACAGACAACACCTGCAGCAACAACAACAATTACAGACAACACCTGCAGCAACAACAACAACAATTACAGACAACACCTGCAGCAACAACAACAATTACAGACAACACCTGCAGCAACAACAACAATTACAGACAACACCTGCAGCAGCAACAACAACAATTACAGACAACACCTGCAGCAACAACAACAACAATTACAGACAACACCTGCAGCAACAACAACAACAATTACAGACAACACCTGCAGCAACAACAACAACAATTACAGACAACACCTGCAGCAGCAACAGCAACAATTACAGACAACACCTGCAGCAGCAACAGCAACAATTACAGACAACACCTGCAGCAACAACAACAACAACAATTACAGACAACACCTGCAGCAACAACAACAACAATTACAGACAACACCTGCAGCAGCAACAACAACTACAGACAACACCTGCAGCAGCAACAACAACAACTACAGACAACACCTGCAACAACAACAATTACAGACAACACCTGCAGCAGCAACAACAACAATTACAGACAACACCTGCAGCAACAACAACAACAACAACAACAATTACAGACAACACCTGCAGCAGCAGCAACAACAACAACAATTACAGACAACACCTGCAGCAGCAACAGCAACAATTACAGACAACACCTGCAGCAACAACAACAACAATTACAGACAACACCTGCAGCAACAACAACAACAATTACAGACAACACCTGCAGCAACAACAACAACAATTACAGACAACACCTGCAGCAACAACAACAACAATTACAGACAACACCTGCAGCAGCAACAACAACAATTACAGACAACACCTGCAGCAGCAACAACAACAATTACAGACAACACCTGCAGCAACAACAACAACAACAACAATTACAGACAACACCTGCAGCAGCAGCAACAACAACAACAATTACAGACAACACCTGCAGCAGCAACAGCAACAATTACAGACAACACCTGCAGCAACAACAACAACAATTACAGACAACACCTGCAGCAACAACAACAATTACAGACAACACCTGCAGCAACAACAACAACAATTACAGACAACACCTGCAGCAACAACAACAACAATTACAGACAACACCTGCAGCAACAACAACAACAGCAACAATTACAGACAACACCTGCAGCAACAACAACAACAATTACAGACAACACCTGCAGCAGCAACAACAATTACAGACAACACCTGCAGCAAACAACAACAATTACAGACAACACCTGCAGCAACAACAACAACAATTACAGACAACACCTGCAGCAACAACAACAACAATTACAGACAACACCTGCAGCAACAACAACAACAATTACAGACAACACCTGCAGCAACAACAACAACAATTACAGACAACACCTGCAGCAACAACAACAACAATTACAGACAACACCTGCAGCAACAACAACAATTACAGACAACACCTGCAGCAACAACAACAACAATTACAGACAACACCTGCAGCAACAACAACAACAACTACAGACAACACCTGCAGCAACAACAACAACAATTACAGACAACACCTGCAGCAACAACAACAACAATTACAGACAACACCTGCAGCAACAACAACAATTACAGACAACACCTGCAGCAACAACAATTACAGACAACACCTGCAGCAACAACAATTACAGACAACACCTGCAGCAGACAACACATATGTATTACAACAACAACAGACAACAACAACAGACAACACATATGTATTACAACAACAACAGACAACACATATGTATTACAACAACAGACAACAACAACAACAGACAACACATATGTATTACAACAACAACAGACAACAACAACAGACAACAACAACAACAGACAACAACAACAGACAACACATATGTATTACAACAACAGACAACACATATGTATAACAACAACAACAACAGACAACACATATGTATTATAACAACAACAACAATTACAGACAACACATATGTATTATAACAACAACAACAATTACAGACAACAACAACAGACAACAACAACAGACAACACATATGTATTACAACAACAGACAACAACAACAACAGACAACACATATGTATAACAACAACAACAACAGACAACACATATGTATTATAACAACAACAACAACAGACAACACATATGTATTATAACAACAACAACAACAGACAACACATATGTATTATAACAACAACAACAACAGACAACACATATGTATTATAACAACAACAACAACAGACAACACATATGTATAACAACAACAACAGACAACACATATGTATTATAACAACAACAACAACAGACAACACATATGTATTATAACAACAACAACAACAGACAACACATATGTATTATAACAACAACAACAACAGACAACACATATGTATTATAACAACAACAACAACAGGCAACACATATGTATAACAACAACAACAACAGACAACACATATGTATAACAACAACAACAACAGACAACACATATGTATTATAACAACAACAACAATTACAGACAACACATATGTATTATAACAACAACAACAACAACAACAACAACAGACAACACATATGTATTATAACAACAACAACAACAGACAACACATATGTATTATAACAACAACAATTACAGACAACACATATGTATTATAACAACAACAACAACAGACAACACATATGTATTATAACAACAACAACAACAATTACAGACAACACATATGTATTATAACAACAACAACAACAATTACAGACAACACATATGTATTATAACAACAACAACAACAATTACAGACAACACATATGTATTATAACAACAACAACAACAATTACAGACAACACATATGTATTATAACAACAACAACACATATGTATTACAACAACAATATAAGAGGTAAACAACACAGGAGAGGATAGAAAACCCCTGTGTTCAATGAGCAACAACATCTACATGTAAATCAGGCTGTGAGTCCACGTCCTCACCTGTGGTAGTTGTGACTCAGTTTGAGGGTCAGGAACCCCGTTCTCTATGGGGTGCAGCTGAGACAGCATGACCTTCCTCTGTTCATAGTGGATAAAGATCACCTTGTCCTTCTCTTCTCCTCCTTCCTCTCCCTCTACTTTATTCTCTCCTCCTCCTTTCTTTGTTCCTCCTTTCTTGGCCTCTCCTCCCTTCCCTCCTTTCTTCCCCTCTCCTTTCTCTCCACCACCATCCTCTTTCAGCTCCTTTTCTTGTTGTATCAGCTTCCCATCTACGGCAGGGGCAGAGGGACATTTTATTACAGATGCACTGCATGATGATAACAACAGAAATATCGCCTTTTGATTAAATATACAGACATTTGTGTCTCTATGAATTAAAAGAGCAGAGTGAATTAAGCCATCTAATTTACAAACTCTTGTTAACTTACTTTTGCTATGAGAAAACAGTGATGCACGTCTATAGACAGAACATTCATTTCAGTGTGAGTGAAAACAGTGATGCAAAACAGTGATGCAGACAGAACATTCATTTCAGTGTGAGAAAACAGTGATGCAGTGATGCACGTCTATAGACAGAACATTCATTTCAGTGTGAGAAAACAGTGATGCAGTGATGCACGTCTACAGACAGAATATTCATTTCAGTGTGAGAAAACAGTGATGCACGTCTACAGACAGAATATTCATTTCAGTGTGAGAAAACAGTGATGCAGTTATGCACGTCTATAGACAGAACATTCATTTCAGTGTGAGAAAACAGTGATGCAGTGATGCACGTGAGAAAACAGTGATATAGACAGAACATTCATTTCAGTGTGAGAAAACAGTGATGCAGTGATGCACGTCTATAGACAGAACATTCATTTCAGTGTGAGAAAACAGTGATGCACGTCTATACAGACAGAACATTCATTTCAGTGTGAGAAAACAGTGATGCAGTGATGCAGAACATTCTCATAGACAGAACATTCATTTCAGTGTGAGAAAACAGTGATGCAGTGATGCACGTCTACAGACAGAACATTCATTTCAGTGTGAGAAAACAGTGATGCAGGTCTACAGACAGAACATTCATTTCAGTGTGAGAAAACAGTGATGCATGATCTACAGACAGAACATTCATTTCAGTGTGAGAAAACAGTGATGCAGTGATGCACGTCTATAGACAGAACATTCATTTCAGTGTGAGAAAACAGTGATGCACGTCTATAGACAGAACATTCATTTCAGTGTGAGAAAACAGTGATGCAGTGATGCACACTATAGACAGAACATTCATTTCAGTGTGAGAAAACAGTGATGCAGTGATGCACGTCTATAGACAGAACATTCATTTCAGTGTGAGAAAACAGTGATGCAGTGATGCACGTCTATAGACAGAACATTCATTTCAGTGTGAGAAAACAGTGATGCAGTGATGCACGTCTATAGACAGAACATTCATTTCAGTGTGAGAAAACAGTGATGCACGCCTACAGACAGAACATTCATTTCAGTGTGAGAAAACAGTGATGCAGTGATGCACGTCTATAGACAGAACATTCATTTCAGTGTGAGAAAACAGTGATGCACGTCTATAGACAGAACATTCATTTCAGTGTGAGAAAACAGTGATGCACGCCTACAGACAGAACATTCATTTCAGTGTGAGAAAACAGTGATGCACGTCATAGACAGAACATTCATTTCAGTGTGAGAAAACAGTGATGCACGCCTATAGACAGAACATTCATTTCAGTGTGAGAAAACAGTGATGCACGTCTATAGACAGAACATTCATTTCAGTGTGAGAAAACAGTGATGCCTGTCTATAGACAGAACATTCATTTCAGTGTGAGAAAACAGTGATGCCCGTCTACAGACAGAACATTCATTTCAGTGTGAGAAAACAGTGATGCCCGTCTATAGACAGAACATTCATTTCATAAGAAAGCCATTCGTCAATAATTCTATATCAACAGTTGATCTCCAAAGAGAGTGGTCTCTGAATCTAAACAAAACACATTTGATGCTGTTACAAAGTTTGCATCCCAAATAACACCCTATTCCCTACATAGTGCACTACTTTAGACCAGAGCTCTATGGCACCCTATTCCTACATAGTGCACTACTTTTGACCAGGGCCCATGGGTCAGAGGGTAAAATGTGATCATGGGCCCTGGTTAAAAGTAGGTGTCTTTATAGGGAACGATAGGGCCACTTGGGATGCAAACGGAGACTTTCTGGTCCCTTGTGAGGACGTGACACCTGAAGCCTATCTTGCCCATCTCTCTACTGAGCTGGAGCCACTGTCCCTGGGGGAAGATGGTGCTGAGGTCCCTGAGGAAACTCTCCATGCCCTCCTGGCCCTCCTTGGGCATGCTCCACGAGCCCAGCACCGTCAGATCCACCCCACTCTGGCCACGCATCTGGACCAGGGACAGGACAGGAAGGTTAAAACACACACACTCTCTACCTGCTGTATGTACCATCTGGACCAGGGACAGGACAGGAAGGTTAAAACACACACACTCTCTACCTGCTGTATGTACTGTTTGACCTGACAATGGATGAAGGGGTATTGGGTGACTGACAGATTTAAAAAATATATATATATTTAACATTTATTTAACTAGGCAGGTCAGTTAAGAACACATTCTTATTTACAATGACGGTTACCGGGAACAGTGGGTTAACTGCCTTGTTCAGGGGCAGAACGACAGATTTTTACCTTGTCAGCTCGGGATTCGACCTAGCAACCTTCGGTTACTGGCCCAACGCTCTAACCACTAGGCTACCTGCTGTCCCGGATACACACTGACTGACACATGTACACACTGACACACACACACACACACACACACACACACACACACACACACACACACACACACACACACACACACACACACACACACACACACACACACACACACACACACACTCTACCTGGTGGATGTACTGCTTGACCTGTCCAGGGATGAAGGGGTAGTGGATGACAGCCAGCACCACGGCCGAGTTCTGTCCTGGGATCCATCGCCCCACAAGCAGCCCGCTGTCTGCCTTGTTACAGCACTGAGGGAAGAATATCTTCAGCACCATGGTGGGACTGGAAGTCAGGGTCAGAGGTCCGGCACGCTCCTTCAGTCTAACCTCCTGGGGTAGGTGATCACAGGTTAGCCTAGTGTCTTCAGATACCTGCTGAATGGAGAAACATTTTGTGAAGGATGAAATAATTAGTATACCCATTACCCAGCTACACTAGTTCCCAATAATTAGTACCCATTACCCAGCTACACTAGTTACCAATAATTAGTATACCCATTACCCAGCTACACTAGTTCCCAATAATTAGTATACCCATTACCCAGCTACACTAGTTCCCAATAATTAGTATACCCATTACCCAGCTACACTAGTTCCCAATAATTAGTATACCCATTACCCAGCTACACTAGTTACCAATAATCAGTACCCATTACCCACCTACACTAGTTACCAATAATCAGTACCCATTACCCACCTACACTAGTTACCAATAATTAGTATACCCATTACCCAGCTACACTAGTTACCAATAATCAGTACCCATTACCCAGCTACACTAGTTCCCAATAATTAGTATACCCATTACCCACCTACACTAGTTCCCAATAATTAGTATACCCATTACCCAGCTACACTAGTTACCAATAATCAGTACCCATTACCCACCTACACTAGTTACCAATAATTACTATACCCATTACCCAGCTACACTAGTTCCCAATAATCAGTACCCATTACCCACCTACACTAGTTACCAATAATCAGTACCCATTACCCACCTACACTAGTTACCAATAATTACTATACCCATTACCCACCTACACTAGTTACCAATAATCAGTACCCATTACCCACCTACACTAGTTACCAATAATTAGTATACCCATTACCCAGCTACACTAGTTTCCAATAATTACAATACCCATTACCCACCTACACTAGTTACCAATAATTAGTACCCATTACCCACCTACACTAGTTACCAATAATCAGTACCCATTACCCACCTACACTAGTTACCAATAATTAGTATACCCATTACCCAGCTACACTAGTTACCAATAATTACTATACCCATTACCCACCTACACTAGTTCCCAATAATTACTATACCCATTACCCACCTACACTAGTTACCAATAATTACTATACCCATTACCCAGCTACACTAGTTCCCAATAATTACTATACCCATTACCCAGCTACACTAGTTACCAATAATCAGTATACCCATTACCCAGCTACACTAGTTACTAATAATTAGTATACCCATTACCCAGCTACACTAGTTACCAATAATTTGTATACCTACACTAGTTCCCAATAATTACTATACCCATTACCCAGCTACACTAGTTACCAATAATTAGTACCCATTACCCAGCTACACTAGTTACCAATAATTAGCATACCCATTACCCAGCTACACTAGTTACCAATAATTAGTATACCCATTACCCAGCTACACTAGTTACCAATAATTAGCATACCCATTACCCAGCTACACTAGTTACCAATAATTAGTATACCCATTACCCAGCTACACTAGTTACCAATAATTAGCATACCCATTACCCAGCTACACTAGTTCCCAATAATTACTATACCCATTACCCAGCTACACTAGTTACCAATAATTAGCATACCCATTACCCAGCTACACTAGTTACCAATAATTAGCAGACCCATTACCCAGCTACACTAGTTACCAATAATTAGCATACCCATTACCCAGCTACACTAGTTACCAATAATTAGCATACCCATTACCCAGCTACACTAGTTACCAATAATTAGTATACCCATTACCCAGCTACACTAGTTACCAATAATTACTAAACCCATTACCCAGCTACACTAGTTACCAATAATTATTATACCCATTACCCAGCTATACTAGTTACCAATAATTAGCATACCCATTACCCAGCTACACTAGTTCCCAATAATTACTATACCCATTACCCAGCTACACTAGTTCCCAATAATTAATAATTACTATACCCATTGACCCAGCTACACTAGTTCCCAATAATTACTATACCCATGACCCAGCTACACTAGTTCCCAATAATTACTATACCCATTACCCAGCTACACTAGTTCCCAATAATTACTATACCCATTACCCAGCTACACTAGTTCCCAATAATTAGCATACCCATTACCCAGCTACACTAGTTACTAATAATTAGTATACCCATTACCCAGCTACACTAGTTACCAATAATTAGTATACCCATTACCCAGCTATACTAGTTACCAATAATTAGTATACCTACACTAGTTCCCCCAAAAAGTAGTAACATAGTTAAGGTCTGTATATAGTTTAGTTATACTGTGTATACCAGGGTTTCATCTTGTCACATTGTGAATGTCCTCGTGTGGTGTGAGCCGATCTTGTTTAATAAACATGACCAAGAATCAGGAGGGTTGTCAGAGTGACTCACTCCAACCGTTAGCAGACATTTGAATCAGGACCAGCTGTTTGTTAGTCAACTCAAACGAATCATTGTCGGACCGTTTCAGTGGAGTTCCGTTGCCTTTGTCCACTGCTGCCCTCTTTGTGTCCTTCAGAATATTGAGCCTTGCATTCGTCTCCATGCCAACCATGCCTGTGGGCTTAACTATTGATTTGGCTGTCGTGCTTTAGTTTCCCGTCACATCTATAACAGCACTATTGCTGCCTAAACTACGTTACATGTTAATATAACATTTAAAACTATTTTGGGCATTAATCGAAGTTTTGCAGTATACGTTTGAGACAAAGTGAGACGCTTATTTTGATTAAATGAACACAAATAGGGCCTAATCGAAGTTAGTGCACACTCCAGCCAGCTTCGGAGGCTGTGCGACACCGCAATCAACAATAGTTTCTGTATTCCTCTCTGATGTGATGCATATCTTCAATGTCAGTGATAATATATTCTGCAGGCAGTTATCCACACTGGGCGCACAGTGCAAAGAGACAGACATTAGCTTACGTTAGCTAACTTAGTAACGACTAAATCCGTCTTCAGCTAGTTAACAACATTTCGGCAAATAATAAAAAATATTCCATACCTGCAGGGTTGTTTATTTCTATTCGAAGGAAATCTGCTTTTGTCAATACCGTTTCAAACAGATTTGGGATCGTACCGTTACATGATTTACCCTTCAATTGTCAAATTGAAGTTAGCGTCTGTTGGTAGCCATCTTTGTTGTTGATAGACCGTCAACATTTACGCTCCGGTTGGAATATCATTGCAGTAACAAGAGTTCCGGTGGATTGCTGGATGAGATGATGTAGCAGTTATGTGAATAATCTGAACTAAACCCTCTGTTTGATAATAATTTCCAGCCACAACAAAAAGCATGATATTTAGCCTAATAATATCAAATATAATCATAAAATACTACACTTTATTATGGCCACTGAATTCCACTACCACTGAATATTCTTTAAAAAATATCCCATCCATTTCTGCCAGTTGAAAAGGACACATTTTTCATTACTACCAAAACGATTGTAATCAAACATGGAATTTCAGTTCGACTCAATAAGGCAGCCATAATATCCGTTTGAATATAGTATTACAAAATTTGAAAACATCACCGTCGAAATGACATTTCTGACCTTCAATGTTCAGACGTGCTGTTTGCTGTTTGAGGTCATTCTGTTGAATGAAGAACAACTGTAGAGGTGTTATCTTCTGTGAATGACACTGCAGGAAAAGAGCGGGCTGAAAAAGCTTTAGACAAGTAGATGTTATAAGTAACCCACATCCACTGTCCATAATATTTTACACCCCTGTGCACACAGCTTGTTCATTTAGACGAGATCTTAATTCCACCTGAAATGTCAAAGAAAGTCAAATTTCAGAAGAATAGCTATGTAATTATGCAGCTTTAGTAGGCTACATTATCGTAATCTGGCACATTTTGGGTGCTTCATTTATTTGGGATGACAGTTGTGGAGGCAGAGATAGCACAGACAAGGGGAGTGGTCTCAAACAGTAGACTTGTAATCAACTTCAAGGGTTGCACTGAGAACAGTAGGACCACAGATACAGGTTCTATGCACTGAGAACAGTAGGCCCACAGATACAGGTTCTAGTGGGACATAAAATAGAGCTCTCATCTCATTGTAAATGTTTTCTAATTTGTACTTTCTTTAAAAAAAAAAAGATGTTATCGCGTTACTGTCTGTCATGATTATACTACATTGACCATCAGGCATTGCGACAGGAGGAGTGCTTCTTGGGTAAAAGAGGAAGACAACAAACTCAGGGAAACACGTGGCCAGCCTGTGGTTTAGTGTAATTCCATTCTCGGGTTGGTTTAAAATTAACGAAATGTATCGGTCTAAGGATCAGACCGACAAAACCGAAGTCACGTGCATAAGGAATAGAGCAGACGTTATATATAACTTTAAAGTCTCCTTTTTCACTATGGGTCAACTGCCAAATTTCCCATGGAATGTAAGTAGCGGGGCTGCTTGCATGTTGTACTGTAGGGTCTGCATCATAAATTTAATGTATTTCTTTATTTTTTTATTGTTTAGGAATAGTAAGACATGAATACAGTAAAAACATCATTTGTTGTTGTTTTCTACAGTCCCTTGAAAGGGAGCTCGAGACCGACAGCTCATCAGAAATGATTCTAGATATTCTAAAGCAGGTATTGCCTGTCAAAAGCATTATTTTTTTTAATGTCGCACCTATTTAGTTAAATATATAGAAACAGTACATTGATTACCGAGTTGGAAACCACACTAACAATTACTATTGTCACCTGTTTCCAGACATGCCTTCACCCACTGTGCTGTAAACATCCTCCCTCAGTAAGATATAGGAGACTGTTTCTGTCTCAGCTCATCAAAAGGGTGAGTTCTTTTATCTGATATATTTTTGGTCTGGTATCATTCTGTCAGAAAATAGTTCGCTATCGCACAGTAACTGGTGCATTTAAAAAAACGCAATTCTTACACGTTTCACATGAATAGAATAAAGTCTAAGTATATTATTAAAGCAAACAACGGTAATGTGATGCTTGTCTTCCCTGTGTGCAGCATGAAGCCAGTGGGAGGGAGCCCCTGGATGAGCTCTATGATGCACTGGGGGAAGTCCTGGGGGTAGAGGAGGGGACAGAGTGCTACAAGAGCTATTTACTGGTACTACACACACACACACACTGTATTTAACAGAAGCTGTGTTCTACATTTTGCAGACGCTCTTATCCTGAACAACTTCCAGTAGTGCGTGAATACATTGTTTTCGTACTGGTCCCCCCGTGGGAATTGAACCCACAACCCTGGCGTTGCAAGCACCACGCTCTACCAGCCGAGCCACACGGGACCTCTATTTTATCCTTTAAAATAATACAATTATTATTCAATTCATGATTATTTTAATTAAATATACATTTTATATTTACCGTACGTGTGTGTGTGTGTGTAGCCGTGTGGAGAAGCAGTGAGTCTATCAGAGAGTACAGCTGTGATCTCTGAAGGAACTACAGGCCTGGTCACATGGGAGGCTGCTCTTTACCTCGCAGAATGGGCTCTGGAGAACACACACCTCTTCACTGATAGGTTGGTACACTACTGTGTGTGTTCTGTCTGGAGAACACACACCTCTTCACTGATAGGTTGGTACACTACTGTGTGTGTTCTGTCTGGAGAACACACACCTCTTCACTGACAGGTTGGTACATTACTGTGTGTGTTCTGTCTGGAGAACACACACCTCTTCACTGATAGGTTGGTACACTACTGTGTGTGTTCTGTCTGGAGAACACACACCTCTTCACTGACAGGTTGGTACATTACTGTGTGTGTTATGTCATTGTGTTCTGTCTACAACTCATGCTGTGGTTACTACTCCTAATCTCAATCTGGTGTGTAATGTGAGTGTCCTCTGCCTGTGTGTGTGTGTGTGTGTGAGTCCTGTCTTTGCTCTCTCCTACAGGACAGTCCTAGAGCTGGGCAGTGGTGTAGGGTTGACTGGTATAGCAGTGTGTAGGTCCTCTCCCTGTGTGTGTGAGTCCTGTCTCTGCTCTCTCCTACAGGACAGTCCTAGAGCTGGGCAGTGGTGTAGGGTTGACTGGTATAGCAGTGTGTAGGTCCTCTCCCTGTGTGTGTGAGTCCTGTCTCTGCTCTCTCCTACAGGACAGTCCTAGAGCTGGGCAGTGGTGTAGGGTTGACTGGTATAGCAGTGTGTAGGTCCTCTCCCTGTGTGTGTGAGTCCTGTCTCTGCAGTGTGTAGGTCCTCTCCTGACAGGACAGTCCTAGAGCTGGGCAGTGGTGTAGGGTTGACTGGTATAGCAGTGTGTAGGTCCTCTCCTGTGTGTGTGAGTCCTGTCTCTGCTCTCTCCTACAGGACAGTCCTAGAGCTGGGCAGTGGTGTAGGGTTGACTGGTATAGCAGTGTGTAGGTCCTCTCCCTGTGTGTGTGAGTCCTGTCTCTGCTCTCTCCTACAGGACAGTCCTAGAGCTGGGCAGTGGTGTAGGGTTGACTGGTATAGCAGTGTGTAGTCCTGTCTCTGCTCTCTCCTACAGGACAGTCCTAGAGCTGGGCAGTGGTGTAGGGTTGACTGGTCCTGTCCTCTCCAGTCTCCTCCAGCTACGTGTTCAGTGACTGTCACCTCAGCGTTCTACATAGACTGAGGGACAACGTCCAGCTCAATGGGCTGGACAACCAGAACTCTCCCAGAGTGTGTGTGGAGCATCTGGACTGGGAGGAGGTGACAGAGAAGCAGCTGAGAGAGATCGGAGCCGCCACGGTCATCGCTGCAGGTAGGAACATGGTCTGGCTCTATTCTATTCAATCCGTAAAGCTGAAGATCCGCTTTAAAGGTAATGTTCCTTCTGTCGCGGACACTTCACAATAAACACTGCATATGTTCCTTCTGTCGCGGACACTTCACAATAAACACTGCATATGTTCCCTCTGTCGCGGACACTTCACAATAAACACTGCATATGTTCCCTCTGTCGCGGAGACTTCACAATAAACACTGCATATGTTCCCTCTGTCGCGGACACTTCACAATAAACACTGCATATGTTCCCTCTGTCACGGAGACTTCACAATAAACACTGCATATGTTCCCTCTGTCGCGGACACTTCACAATAAACACTGCATATGTTCCCTCTGTCGCGGACACTTCACAATAAACACTGCATATGTTCCGTCTGTCGCGGACACTTCACAATAAACACTGCATATGTTCCCTCTGTCGCGGACACTTCACAATAAACACTGCATATGTTCCCTCTGTCGCGGACACTTCACAATAAACACTGCATATGTTCCCTCTGTCACGGAGACTTCACAATAAACACTGCATATGTTCCTTCTGTCGCGGAGACTTCACAATAAACACTGCATATGTTCCTCTGTCGCGGAGACTTCACAATAAACACTGCATATGTTCCCTCTGTCACGGAGACTTCACAATAAACACTGCATATGTTCCCTCTGTCGCGGAGACTTCACAATAAACACTGCATATGTTCCATCTGTCGCGGAGACTTCACAATAAACACTGCATATGTTCCCTCTGTCACGGAGACTTCACAATAAACACTGCATATGTTCCCTCTGTCGCGGAGACTTCACAATAAACACTGCATATGTTCCCTCTGTCACGGACACTTCACAATAAACACTGTATATGTTCCCTCTGTCGCGGAGACTTCACAATAAACACTGCATATGTTCCTTCTGTCGCGGAGACTTCACAATAAACACTGCATATGTTCCCTCTGTCGCAGAGACTTCACAATAAACACTGCATATGTTCCCTCTGTCACGGAGACTTCACAATAAACACTGCATATGTTCCCTCTGTCGCGGAGACTTCACAATAAACACTGCATATGTTCCCTCTGTCAAGGACACTTCACAATAAACACTGCATATGTTCCCTCTGTCACGGAGACTTCACAATAAACACTGCATATGTTCCTTCTGTCGCGGAGACTTCACAATAAACACTGCATATGTTCCTTCTGTCGCGGAGACTTCACAATAAACACTGCATATGTTCCCTCTGTCGCGGAGACTTCACAATAAACACTGCATATGTTCCCTCTGTCGCGGAGACTTCACAATAAACACTGCATATGTTCCCTCTGTCGCGGAGACTTCACAATAAACACTGCATATGTTCCCTCTGTCACGGAGACTTCACAATAAACACTGCATATGTTCCCTCTGTCACGGAGACTTCACAATAAACACTGCATATGTTCCCTCTGTCGCGGAGACTTCACAATAAACACTGCATATGTTCCTCTGTCACGGACACTTCACAATAAACACTGCATATGTCAACTCAGTCAGAAATGACCTTTACATTTGTATGCAGATCTTCTGCGATGCTTTGGCGATATGGATTGAATCCAGCCTTTAATTACAACAAAAATTTCTCAAAAGATATTATTAGTTAGCCAGTACCTGGCAGTTACCTGACTGTTACCTGGCAGTTACCTGACTGTTACCTGGCTATTACCTGGCAGTTACCTGACTGTTACCTGGCAGTTACCTGACTGTTACCTGGCAGTTACCTGACTGTTACCTGGCAGTTACCTGACTGTTACCTGGCTATTACCTGGCAGTTACCTGACTGTTACCTGGCTATTACCTGGTAGTTACCTGGTACTTACCTGGCAGTTACCTGACTGTTACCTGGCTGTTACCTGGTACTTACCTGGCAGTTACCTGACTGTTACCTGGTAGTTACCTGGTACTTACCTGGCAGTTACCTGACTGTTACCTGGCTATTACCTGGTAGTTTCCTGGTACTTACCTGGCAGTTACCTGACTGTTACCTGGTAGTTACCTGGCAGTTACCTGGCAGTTACCTGGCTGTTACCTGGCAGTTACCTGACTGTTACATGGCAGTTACCTGACTGTTACCTGGTAGTTACCTGGCTGTTACCCGGTAGTTACCTGGCAGGTACCTGGCTGTTACCTGGCTAACTAATTGATCCAGCTTTCTGGAACAGCCCCCCGGTGCTGGTGAGGGATCAAATGTATTTCCTAATTCTGTCAGCTGACACATGTCCTGTTG
The DNA here is from genome assembly GCF_034236695.1 of Oncorhynchus nerka. Taxonomy (NCBI): domain Eukaryota; kingdom Metazoa; phylum Chordata; class Actinopteri; order Salmoniformes; family Salmonidae; genus Oncorhynchus; species Oncorhynchus nerka. The sequence goes on along the minus strand of NC_088421.1, from coordinate 56,422,010 downwards.
TTTCCTAATTCTGTCAGCTGACACATGTCCTGTTGTTTCCTAATTATATTGTTGTCAGCTGACACATGTCCTGTTGTTTCCTAATTCTATTGTTGTCAGCTGACACATGTCCTGTTGTTTCCTAATTCTATTGTTGTCAGCTGACACATGTCCTGTTGTTTCCTAATTCTATTGTTGTCAGCTGACACATGTCCTGTTGTTTCCTAATTCTGTCAGCTGACACATGTCCTGTTGTTTCCTAATTCTGTCAGCTGACACATGTCCTGTTGTTTCCTAATTCTGTCAGCTGACACATGTCCTGTTGTTTCCTAATTCTGTCAGCTGACACATGTCCTGTTGTTTCCTAATTCTGTTGTTGTCAGCTGACACATGTCCTGTTGTTTCCTAATTCTATTGTTGTCAGCTGACACATGTCCTGTTGTTTCCTAATTCTATTGTTGTCAGCTGACACATGTCCTGTTGTTTCCTGTGTTATAGATGTAGTTTACGATCCAGATATCATTGGCTGTCTGGTGAAGCTTCTCTCTAAGATCCTGAGGTGTTCGGCCAATGGCAGCCCTCCTGATGTCTACATCTCCTCCACCATCAGAAACCCCGACACATATAACAGTTTTAAACACCAGCTAGGTCAGTACTAAACCTAGAGCTTTGAGAGAACTAATGAAAATAGCTTTACAAGTTTAATGTATCATTAGTAGTAAACCAACTGTTTCAAAGAGCAGCTGAGTGAGGAGACTCTCCAACCCATAGATACTGTAGAGGATGAACCTCAATAGTGAGGAGACTCTCCAACCCATAGATACTGTAGAGGACGAACCTCAATAGTGAGGAGACTCTCCAACCCATAGATACTGTAGAGGACGAACCTCAATAGTGAGGAGACTCTCCAACCCATAGATACTGTAGAGGACGAACCTCAATAGTGAGGAGACTCTCCAACCCATAGATACTGTAGAGGACGAACCTCAATAGTGAGGAGACTCTCCAACCCATAGATACTGTAGAGGATGAACCTCAATAGTGAGGAGACTCTCCAACCCATAGATACTGTAGAGGACGAACCTCAATAGTGAGGAGACTCTCCAACCCATAGATACTGTAGAGGATGAACCTCAATAGTGAGGAGACTCTCCAACCCATAGATACTGTAGAGGATGAATCTCAATAGTGAGGAGACTCTCCAACCCATAGATACTGTAGAGGACGAACCTCAATAGTGAGGAGACTCTCCAACCCATAGATACTGTAGAGGATGAACCTCAATAGTGAGGAGACTCTCCAACCCATAGATACTGTAGAGGACGAACCTCAATAGTGAGGAGACTCTCCAACCCATAGATACTGTAGAGGACGAACCTCAATAGTGAGGAGACTCTCCAACCCATAGATACTGTAGAGGACGAATCTCAATAGTGAGGAGACTCTCCAACCCATAGATACTGTAGAGGATGAACCTCAATAGTGAGGAGACTCTCCAACCCATAGATACTGTAGAGGATGAACCTCAATAGTGAGGAGACTCTCCAACCCATAGATACTGTAGAGGATGAACCTCAATAGTGAGGAGACTCTCCAACCCATAGATACTGTAGAGGACGAATCTCAATAGTGAGGAGACTCTCCAACCCATAGATACTGTAGAGGTTGAACCTCAATAGTGAGGAGACTCTCCAACCCATAGATACTGTAGAGGATGAGACTCTCCAACCCATAGATACTGTAGAGGATGAGACTCTCCAACCCATAGATACTGCAGAGGATGAGACTCTCCAACCCATAGATACTGTAGAGGATGAGACTCTCCAACCCATAGATACTGTAGAGCAGGGGTGTCAAAGTCAAATGGACGGAGGGCCAAATAAAAAAATCAGCTACAAGACGAGGGCCGGACTGTTCGAATGTTCATTGAAAAATTTTTAAATGACGCATATAGTCTAGTGAACCTAATTGAACCTACTGAAAACCTAACAAATATATTACAATATGATCAGATAAATAAAGCAATATTTTCTTATGGCTCTGTCAGTAATCTTTAATTTTCAACAGACACAAAAGACAAATTTCCTTTATATAAATATCCCCATAACATGAACATTAAATGAAAGAAACCGGTATTCAAGGCACCATCAAGACTATATTTCTCTTTTTAGCAAAAGTGGGCTAAATTTACTTCAAAGAAAAACAATAATAGCAATTTTCTATCATCCACTCAACTGAAATATTTTAAAATATAATTGGATTGAAATACAAAAAATAAAGTGCAAAATCTATTAATCAAAAACAACACTTTGTTTAAGGAGAAGTAACATGCAGTGAAAACAAATATTAAATTTTAACTTTTAAACTTGAACTGAGTAAAAACTCTAAATATGTGATTGCACAGTAATGTTCACTTGTTTGAGGTTGAGGGTGATACTGACATTGGTGTCCCATCTTTTCCACAAGTTCATCAATGTTCAGAGGGTAAGGCTCTGAGCTGAAGAAACTCAGAATTGAGTGGAGGTGTTCAGCAGTAAGTGACTTCTGTGTGATGTTTTGTTCAGGTTCATCAAAGAAAACAGTTGTTCACACAGGTATGTGCAACCCAAACATAGACAACGTTTGAGCAGCCTGGATGCGCAGCTGGGGCATTGTGCCGGGAAACGGGCGAACTCCGCAGCACCTGACTGCCGCATATTTGCCCTCAGTGCATCATTGCATTGGAGGTCAATCAACTCCATTTGGAGGTTTGTGGTGAGCTTTCCACGTCAACAGCAAATGGGTTACCGAGCAGTTCCAACCTTTTTTTTTGTGCTTCAAAGTCAGCAAAGGCTTTCGAAAGTCAGCGGCAAGCATACCTATTTTATCAGCCAACTGTGTGCATGGGAACGCACTGGTAGAGAGCTTCTCTTTCATGGTCTGGCAGCTGGGAAAGTGGCTCAAATTTTCTTTCCGCAATCTGAAAGTCTCCCACAGAGTCAGTTTGGTTTTAAATGCCTTCACTGTACTGTACATATCAGAGATGACACGATCCCGACCCTGCAGCTGCAAGTTTATTGCATTCAGATGATCGTAATGTCACACAGAAAAGCCATTTCACACAGAAACATTTGGGAGACGTCTCGGAGTTGTTTGTGTCTTTCCTTTGCTGTCCAAGAACAGACAAATCTCTACCAGAAGCTCGAAACATCTTTGAAGCACCTTTCCCTGGCTTAGCCATCGCACCTCTGTGTGATAAGGCAAATCACCATGCTAACCCGTTTCTAACTCCGTCAGAAATGCCTTGAACTGGCGGTGATTCAAACCTTTGGCTCTGATAAAGTTAACTGTGCGCGTGATGATGCTCATTACATGCTCCATTTTCAAGGCTTTACCGCACAGCGCTTCCTGGTGTATGATACAATGATAAGCTGTCAGCTCACCTGTCGCGTTTTCCTCTTGCATCTTTTCCCGTATCTTCGCCACCAGTCCGCTCCTGTGTCACACATCGCAGGTGCTCCGTCGGTTGTCAAACCCACGAGTTTTCCCAAGGCAGCTCCATCTCATTTACACATCTTGACACCTCTTCATACAAATCATGCCCCGTAGTTGTGCCATGCATAGGACGTAAAGCCAAAAACTCCTCTGTTTTTGATTTAGGTTGGAGTCCACTCCAGCGGATGAAAATTGACAACTGGGCAATGTCAGAAATGTCAGTTGCTCTCATCCACAGCCAAGGAATATGCAATAAAATCTTTTCCCTTTTCACAAGCTGCTCTTTTAGATTGATGGACAACTGGTCTATACTCGGTTCTCGGCAATGGTGTTTCTGCTCAGACTCACATTTAAAAAGAGTTGCCTTTTTTCTGGGCAAAATTAAAGTCACAAACTTTAATCATGCAGTTTTTGATGAAATCCCCTTGTAAATGGCCGGGCTGATTTAGCGATCTCTTCTAGGCCAAAATAAAACTGGCCTTGACAGCAGCCTGGCCTTGTGATTTGGCTTTTTGAACAGAGCCTGTCGAGATTTGAGGCCTCGTTTTAATTCCTCTGCCTTTTGTAGCCTTTGTTCCATGTCCATATTCTTGTTTTTGTCCGCGTGTTTCGTTTCATAATGTCGTCTCAGATTATACTCTTTCAGTACCGCCACACTTTCTCCACACAGAAGACACACAGGTTTTCCAGCTACCTTCAGAACATATACTCCAGATGGCACCTTGTTTGAAACCCCGGTTCTCAGTATCCACCTTCCGTTTTGCCATTTTTGATGGGTATCTGAAAGTTAATTTTACTGTGATGCTGACGACTGCTGTGCCAATAAATATTGAAATGAAGCAGCCTACTGCTCGATAGCGTCACCTTGCATTGTGGGAAATGTAGTATTGGTGCGTGTAAAAGATCTGCGGGCTGCCGGCTTGCTGGGCCGGTTCTAATAATAAATCAAGATCATCCCAGGGGCCGTAAAACCTTCTTGCGGGCCGGATGTGGCCCGCGGGCCTTGACTCTGACATATGTGCTGTAGAGGATGAGACTCTCCAACCCATAGATACTGTAGAGGATGAGACTCTCCAACCCATAGATACTGTAGAGGATGAGACTCTCCAACCCATAGATACTGTAGAGGACGAACCTCAATAGTCTTCAAGTGGCCTCGTCACCTTGTATCCCGGGTTACAGTGAAGTTCTAGGTGACAACTGATGTAAATAAGGGCTTTATAAATACATGTGATTGATCTCGTCCATCTCCACTGTTCTGGAGAGATCTAATCCTATTGCCTTGGATGAAGTCCTTTCCTGATGCATCTATAATTATAAACATCTGAAACTGATGGGTCTATAATTATACACATCTGAAACTGATGCGTCTATAATTCTACACCTCTGAAACTGATGGATCTATAACTTCTCCTTTGTTTTTCTCTCCCACAGAAAGTTCTGGAATCCAACATGAGGTCATGACAGGACCAGTGACCCATGTGTTCTTTTACAACAGACAAGCCACCATAGAGATGATCAAACTCTACATATAATAATGGCATCCTATTCCCACAAGTGCACTACTTTTGACCAGGGTCCATAGGGCTTGTGGTTAAAAGTAGTGCACTAGATAGGGAATAGGGTGCCATTTGGGATGCACACAATATGAGACCAAGCCAGAACCAGATGTGTATTACTGTGTAATAAAGTCTTTATTTACATTGTGTGGAAAATATCCCATTTATACATTATCATCAACATACACATCAAGTGTTGTTTAAGAGGAGAATCTAAACGGCCTGGAATGAAGAGATCCACAGAAGGAGAGAGAGAAAAGGGGAGAGAGAGAGAGCAGAGGAAAGACTAGCCTGATGTAACGATCTCTTTCCGACAGGTCCTCAAAGTGGAGACCATGTGGCAGTTGGTAGCAGGTAGCCCAGCGGTTCAGAGCAGGAGCCTAGCGGTTCAGAGCAGGTAGCCTAGCGGTTCAGAGCAGGTAGCCTAGCGGTTCAGAGCAGGTAGCCTAGCGGTTCAGAGCAGGTAGCCTAGCGGTTCAGAGCAGGTAGCCTGGCGGTTCAGAGCAGGAGCCTAGCGGTTCAGAGCAGGTAGCCTAGCGGTTCAGAGCAGGTAGCCTAGCGGTTCAGAGCAGGTAGCCTGGCGGTTCAGAGCAGGTAGCCTAGCAGTTCAGAGCAGGTAGCCTAACGGTTAAGAGCGCTCGGCCAGTAAGAAAAAAAGTCGTTGGTTTGAGTCCCCGAGCAGACTAGGTGAAACATCTGTGGATGTGCCCTTGAACAAGGCACTTAACCCTAATTGCTCCTGTAAGTCGTGCTCTGGATAAGAGCGTCTGTTAAAATGTTCAAGATTGGAGGCTCAAAAAGTGGGTTTGAAACGGAGCGAAGATGTAGAGAGGGGATGAGTCAGCTGCTGTAAAGAGGTCTGTCTAACAGGGGAGTCAGGGTGCAGTGAGGAGAGGCAGGACATTCTGGTCCCAGTTCTGGTCCCACCGCTGCCCCCACTGGCCCGGAGGTTCCCCTGAACTGACCCAGTTTGCCCTCATCCTCACAGTCAGGGAAGTCCCACAGCAGAGACTGGAGAGACACAACATAGGGACATGAACAGTTTTTAAAAAAAAAATTTACGGGTAGATTGGATCCTGTCTAAAACAGCCATGTGTATATCAGACCATATACCACTGTCACAGGAACTGGTTACAGTCAGATAAGACAGATGGCAGTTGACAGGATCATACCACTGGGAAGTGATGTGATAAATCAGGGGTTTCTGTATCTCCTCAGCTGAACAGTAGTAGTATATTACTGTACCTTGAGCTGTCCAGATAGTTCCTCAGCTGAACAGTAGTATTATATTACTGTACCTTGAGCTGTCCAGATAGTTCCTCAGCTGAACAGTAGTATTATATTACTGTACCTTGAGCTGTTCAGATATATACTACTACTGTTCAGCTGAGGAACTTACTGTACCTTGAGCTGTCCAGATAGTTCCTCAGCTGAACAGTAGTAGTATATTACTGTACCTTGAGCTGTCCAGATAGTTCCTCAGCTGAACAGTAGTATTATATTACTGTACCTTGAGCTGTCCAGATAGTTCCTCAGCTGAACAGTAGTAGTATATTACTGTACCTTGAGCTGTCCAGATAGTTCCTCAGCTGAACAGTAGTAGTATATTACTGTACCTTGAGCTGTCCAGATAGTTCCTCAGCTGAACAGTAGTATTATATTACTGTACCTTGAGCTGTCCAGATAGTTCCTCAGAGTCTTTGAAGATCAACCCGTTCTCCTCGTGTTTCACCAGCTCATGTAGACTACAGAGGAGAATATAACAGAGTTAACAGAGAGACTGACAACACAGGAGAATATAACAGGGTTAACAGAGAGACTGACAACACAGGAGAATATAACAGAGTTAACAGAGAGACTGACAACACAGGAGAATATAACAGAGAGGCTGACAACACAGGATAATATAACAGGGTTAACAGAGAGACTGACAACACAGGAGAATATAACAGAGAGACTGACAACACAGGAGAATATAACAGAGAGACTGACAACACAGGAGAATATAACAGGGTTAACAGAGAGACTGACAACACAGGAGAATATAACAGGGTTGACAGAGAGACTGACAACACAGGAGAATATAACAGAGTTAACAGAGAGACTGACAACACAGGAGAATATAACAGAGAGACTGACAACACAGGAGAATATAACAGAGTTAACAGAGAGACTGACAACACAGGATAATATAACAGAGAGACTGACAACACAGGAGAATATAACAGAGAGACTGACAACACAGGAGAATATAACAGGGTTAACAGAGAGACTGACAACACAGGAGAATATAACAGGGTTAACAGAGAGACTGACAACACAGGAGAATATAACAGAGAGACTGACAACACAGGAGAATATAACAGGGTTAACAGAGAGACTGACAACACAGGAGAATATAACAGAGAGACTGACAACACAGGAGAATATAACAGAGAGACTGACAACACAGGAGAATATAACAGAGAGACTGACAACACAGGAGAATATAACAGGGTTAGATCCACATTAAACACAGCACAGGAAACTCCGTCCAAAACAGATCAGATCAGCACATAGCCTCTCTGCATGGGGGTAGAAGGTGACTGTTGACCCAGGGTTTAGAGTATTCCCTCAGCAGTAGAAGGTGACTGTTGACCCAGGATTTAGAGTACTCCCTCAGCAGTAGAAGGTGACCCAGGGTTTAGAGTATTCCCTCAGCAGTAGAAGGTGACCCAGGGTTTAGAGTATTCCCTCAGCAGTAGAAGGTGACCCAGGGTTTAGAGTTTTCCTCAGCAGTAGTAGGTGACCCAGGGTTTAGAGTATTCCCTCAGCAGTAGAAGGTGACCCAGGGTTTAGAGTATTCCCTCAGCAGTAGAAGATGACTGTTGACCCAGGGTTTAGAGTATTCCCTCAGCAGTAGAAGGTGACTGTTGACCCAGGGTTTAGAGTATTCCCTCAGCAGTAGAAGGTGACCCAGGGTTTAGAGTATTCCTCAGCAGTAGAAGGTGACCCAGGGTTTAGAGTATTCCTCAGCAGTAGAAGGTGACTGTTGACCCAGGGTTTAGAGTATTCCTCAGCAGTAGAAGGTGACCCAGGGTTTAGAGTATTCCCTCAGCAGTAGAAGGTGACCCAGGGTTTAGAGTATTCCCTCAGCAGTAGAAGGTGACTGTTGACCCAGGGTTTAGAGTATTCCTCAGCAGTAGAAGGTGACCCAGGGTTTAGAGTATTCCCTCAGCAGTAGAAGGTGACACAGGGTTTAGAGTTTTCCTCAGCAGTAGAAGGTGACCCAGGGTTTAGAGTTTTCCCTCAGCAGTAGAAGGTGACCCAGGGTTTAGAGTATTCCCTCAGCAGTAGAAGGTGACCCAGGGTTTAGAGTATTCCCTCAGCAGTAGAAGGTGACCCAGGGTTTAGAGTATTCCCTCAGCAGTAGAAGGTGACTGTTGACCCAGGATTTAGAGTACTCCCTCAGCAGTAGAAGGTGACCCAGGGTTTAGAGTATTCCCTCAGCAGTAGAAGGTGACCCAGGGTTTAGAGTTTTCCCTCAGCAGTAGAAGGTGACCCAGGGTTTAGAGTTTTCCCTCAGCAGTAGAAGGTGACCCAGGGTTTAGAGTTTTCCCTCAGCAGTAGAAGGTGACCCAGGGTTTAGAGTTTTCCCTCAGCAGTAGAAGGTGACTGTTGACCCAGGGTTTAGAGTATTCCCTCAGCAGTAGAAGGTGACTGTTGACCCAGGGTTTAGAGTATTCCCTCAGCAGTAGAAGGTGACTGTTGACCCAGGGTTTAGAGTTTTCCCTCAGCAGTAGAAGGTGACCCAGGGTTTAGAGTATTCCCTCAGCAGTAGAAGGTGACCCAGGGTTTAGAGTATTCCCTCAGCAGTAGAAGGTGACCCAGGGTTTAGAGTATTCCCTCAGCAGTAGAAGGTGACCCAGGGTTTAGAGTATTCCCTCAGCAGTAGAAGGTGACCCAGGGTTTAGAGTATTCCCTCAGCAGTAGAAGGTGACTGTTGACCCAGGGTTTAGAGTATTCCCTCAGCAGTAGAAGGTGACTGTTGACCCAGGGTTTAGAGTATTCCCTCAGCAGTAGAAGGTGACCCAGGGTTTAGAGTATTCCCTCAGCAGTAGAAGGTGACCCAGGGTTTAGAGTATTCCCTCAGCAGTAGAAGGTGACCCAGGGTTTAGAGTACTCCCTCAGCAGTAGAAGGTGACTGTTGACCCAGGGTTTAGAGTATTCCCTCAGCAGTAGAAGGTGACCCAGGGTTTAGAGTACTCCCTCAGCAGTAGAAGGTGACCCAGGGTTTAGAGTACTCCCTCAGCAGTAGAAGGTGACCCAGGGTTTAGAGTATTCCTCAGCAGTAGAATGTGACCCAGGGTTTAGAGTATTCCCTCAGCAGTAGAAGGTGACTGTTGACCCAGGGTTTAGAGTATTCCCTCAGCAGTAGAAGGTGACTGTTGACCCAGGGTTTAGAGTTTTCCCCTCAGCAGTAGAAGGTGACTGTTGACCCAGGGTTTAGAGTATTCCCTCAGCAGTAGAAGGTGACCCAGGGTTTAGAGTATTCCCTCAGCAGTAGAAGGTGACCCAGGGTTTAGAGTATTCCTCAGCAGTAGAAGGTGACCCAGGGTTTAGAGTATTCCCTCAGCAGTAGAAGGTGACTGTTGACCCAGGGTTTAGAGTATTCCCTCAGCAGTAGAAGGTGACTGTTGACCCAGGGTTTAGAGTTTTCCCTCAGCAGTAGAAGGTGACTGTTGACCCAGGGTTTAGAGTATTCCCTCAGCAGTAGAAGGTGACCCAGGGTTTAGAGTATTCCCTCAGCAGTAGAAGGTGACCCAGGGTTTAGAGTACTCCCTCAGCAGTAGAAGGTGACCCAGGGTTTAGAGTACTCCCTCAGCAGTAGAAGGTGACCAAGGGTTTAGAGTACTCCCTCAGCAGTAGAAGGTGACCCAGGGTTTAGAGTATTCCCTCAGCAGTAGAAGGTGACCCAGGGTTTAGAGTACTCCCTCAGCAGTAGAAGGTGACTGTTGACCCAGGGTTTAGAGTACTCCCTCAGCAGTAGAAGGTGACTGTTGACCCAGGGTTTAGAGTATTCCCTCAGCAGTAGAAGGTGACTGTTGACCCAGGGTTTAGAGTATTCCCTCAGCAGTAGAAGGCGCCGACTGAGATGGCCGCCTCGCTTCGCGTTCCTAGGAAACTATGCAGTTTTTTGTTTTTTTACGTGTTATTTCTTACATTAGTACCCCAGGTCATCTTAGGTTTCATTACATACAGTCGAGAAGAACTACTGAATATAAGATCAGCGCCAACTCACCATCAGTACGACCAAGAATATGTTTTCTGCGACGCGGATCCGGTGTTCTGCCTTACAAACAGGACAACGGAATGGATCGCATGCAGCGACCCAAGGAAACGACTCCGAAAAAGAGGGAAACGAGGCGGTGTTCTGGTCAGACCAAAAGGGCACATCGCGCACCACTCCCCAGCATTCTTCTTGCCAATGTCCAGTCTCTTGACAACAAGGTTGACGAAATCCGAGCAAGGGTAGCATTCCAGAGGACATCAGAGACTGCAACGCTCTCTGCTTCACAGAAACATGGCTTACTGGGAAGACGCTATCCGACGCGGTGCAGCCAACGGGTTTCTCCACGCATCGCGCCGACAGAAACAAACATCTTTCTGGTAAGAAGAGTGGCGGGGGCTATGCCTCATGACTAACGAGACATGGTGTGATGAAGGAAACATACAGGAACTCAAATCCTTCTGTTCACCTGATTTAGAATTCCTCACAATCAAATGTAGACCGCATTATCTTCCAAGAGAATTCTCCTCGATTATAATCACAGCCGTATATATCCCCCCCAAGCAGACACATCGATGGCTCTGAACGAACTTTATTTCTTTGCAAACTGAAACCATTTATCCGGAGGCTGCATTCATTGTAGCTGGGGATTTTAACAAAGCTAATCTGAAAACAAGACTCCCTAAATTTTACCAGCATATCGATTGCGCAACCAGGGGTGGTAAAAACCTTGGATCATTGTTACTCTAACTTCCGCGACGCATATAAGGCCCTGCCCCGCCCCCTTTCGGAAAAGCTGACCACGACTCCATTTTGCTGATCCCTGCCTACAGGCAGAAACTAAAACAAGAGGCTCCCACGCTGAGGTCTGTCCAACGCTGGTCAGACCAAGCTGACTCCACACTCCAAGACTGCTTCCATCACGTGGACTGGGACATGTTCTCAGACAGGGCCAGATGGAAATATTGACGAATACGCTGATTCGGTGTGCGAGTTCATTAGAACGTGCCGAAGATGTCGTTCCCATAGCAACGATAAAAACATTCCCAAACCAGAAACCGCGGATTGATGGCAGCATTCGCGTGAAACTGAAAGCGAACCACTGCTTTTAATCAGGGCAAGGTGTCTGTAATATGTCCGAATATAAACAATGCAGCTATTCCTCCGCAAGGCTATTAAACAAGCTAAGCGCCAGTACAGAGACAAAGTGGAATCTCAATTCAATGGCTCAGACACAAGAGGCATGTGGCAGGGTCTACAGTCAATCACGGACTACAAGAAGAAACCCAGCCCAGTCACGGACCAGGATGTCTTGCTCCCAGGCAGACTAAATAACTTTTTTGCCCGCTTTGAGGACAATACATTGCCACTGACACGGCCTGCAACGAAAACATGCGGTCTCTCCTTCACTGCAGCCGAGGTGAGCAAGACATTTAAACGTGCTAACCTCGCAAGGCTGCAGGCCCAGACGGCATCCCCAGCCGCGCCTCAGAGCATGCGCAGACCAGCTGGGGTGTGTTTACGGACATATTCAATCAATCCCTATACCCAGTCTGCTGTTCCCACATGCTTCAAGAGGGCCACCATTGTTCCTGTTCCCAAGAAAGCTAAGGTAACTGAGCTAAACGACTACCGCCTCGTAGCACTCACTTCCGTCATCATGAAGTGCTTTGAGAGACTAGTCAAGGACCATATCACCTCCACCCTACCTGACACCCTAGACCCACTCCAATTTGCTTACCGCCCAAATAGGTCCACAGACGATGCAATCTCAACCACACTGCACACTGCCCTAACCCACCTGGACAAGAGGAATACCTATGTGAGAATGCTGTTCATCGACTACAGCTCGGCATTCAACACCATAGTACCCCTCCAAGCTCACATCAAGCCTCCGAGACCCTGGGTCTCGACCCTGCCCTGTGCAACTGGGTTCTGACTTCCTGACGGGCCGCCCCCAGGTGGTGAGGGTAGGCACAACATCCTCCCGCTGATCCTCAACACTGGGGCCCCACAAGGGTGCGTTTCTGAGCCCTCTCCTGTACTCCCTGTTCACCCACGACTGTGTGGCCATGCACGCTCCAACTCAATCATCAAGTTTGCGGACGACACAACAGTGGTAGGCTTGATTACCAACAACGACGAGACGGCCTACAGGGAGGAGGTGAGGGCCCTTGAGGTGGTGTCAGGAAAATAACCAAAACTAAGGAGATGATTGTGGACTTCAGGAAACAGCAGAGGGAACACCCCTATCCACATCGATGGATCAGTAGTGGAGAGGGTAGCAAGTTTTAAGTTCCTCGGCATACACATCACAGACAAACTGAATTGGTCCACTCACACTGACAGCTGTCGTGAAGAAGGCGCAGCAGCGCCTCTTCAACCTCAGGAGGCTGAAGAAATTCGGGCTTGTCGCCAAAAAAAAAAAAAAAAGCACTCACAAACTTCTACAGATGCACAATCGAGCATCCTGGCGGGCTGTATCACCGCCTGGTACGGCAACTGCTCCGCCTCAACCGTAAGGCTCTCCAGAGGGTAGTGAGGTCTGCACAACGCATCACCGGGGCAAACTACCTGCCCTCCAGGACACCTACACCACCCGATGTTACAGGAAGGCCATAAAGATCATCAAGGACATCAACCACCCGAACCACTGCCTGTTCACCCCGCTATCATCCAGAAGGCGAGGTCAGTACAGGTGCATCAAAGCTGGGACCGAGAGACTGAAAAACAGCTTCTATCTCAAGGCCATCAGACTGTTAAACAGCCACCACTAACATTGAGTGGCTGCTGCCAACACACTGTCATTGACACTGACCCAACTCCAGCCACTTTAATAATGGGAAATGATGTAAATATATCACTAGCCACTTTAAACAATGCTACCTTATATAATGTTACTTACCCTACATTATTCATCTCATATGCATATGTATATACTGTACTCTAGATCATCGACTGCATTCTTATGTCACTAGCCACTTTAACTATGCCACTTTGTTTACTTTGTCTACATACTCATCTCATATGTATATACTGTACTCGATACCATCTACTGTATGCTGCTCTGTACCATCACTCATTCATATATCCTTATGTACATATTCCTTTATCCCCCTTACACTGTGTATAAGACAGTAGTTTTGGAATTGTTAGTTAGATTACTTGTTGGTTATCACTGCATTGTCGGAACTAGAAGCACAAGCATTTTCGCCACACTCGCATTAACATCTGCTAACTATGTGTATGTGACAAATAAAATTTGATTTGATTTGATTTGACCCAGGGTTTAGAGTATTCCTCAGCAGTAGAAGGTGACCCAGGGTTTAGAGTATTCCCTCAGCAGTAGAAGGTGACCCAGGGTTTAGAGTTTTCCCTCAGCAGTAGAAGGTGACCCAGGGTTTAGAGTATTCCCTCAGCAGTAGAAGGTGACCCAGGGTTTAGAGTATTCCCTCAGCAGTAGAAGGTGACTGTTGACCCAGGGTTTAGAGTATTCCCTCAGCAGTAGAAGGTGACCCAGGGTTTAGGAGTATTCCCTCAGCAGTAGAAGGTGACCCAGGGTTTAGAGTATTCCCTCAGCAGTAGAAGGTGACCCAGGGTTTAGAGTATTCCTCAGCAGTAGAAGGTGACTGCTGACCCAGGATTTAGAGTATTCCCTCAGCAGTAGAAGGTGACCCAGGATTTAGAGTATTCCCTCAGCAGTAGAAGGTGACTGTTGACCCAGGGTTTAGAGTATTCCCTCAGCAGTAGAAGGTGACTGTTGACCCAGGGTTTAGAGTATTCCCTCAGCAGTAGAAGGTGACTGTTGACCCAGGGTTTAGAGTATTCCTCAGCAGTAGAAGGTGACTGTTGACCCAGGGTTTAGAGTATTCCCTCAGCAGTAGAAGGTGACCCAGGGTTTAGAGCATTCCCTCAGCAGTAGAAGGTGACCCAGGGTTTAGAGTATTCCTCAGCAGTAGAAGGTGACCCAGGGTTTAGAGTATTCCCTCAGCAGTAGAAGGTGACTGTTGACCCAGGGTTTAGAGTTTTCCCTCAGCAGTAGAAGGTGACCCAGGGTTTAGAGTTTTCCTCAGCAGTAGAAGGTGACCCAGGGTTTAGAGTATTCCCCTCAGCAGTAGAAGGTGACTGCTGACCCAGGGTTTAGAGTATTCCCTCAGCAGTAGAAGGTGACCCAGGGTTTAGAGTATTCCTCAGCAGTAGAGGGTGACCCAGGGTTTAGACTATTCCCTCAGCAGTAGAAGGTGACCCAGGGTTTAGAGTATTCCCTCAGCAGTAGAAGGTGACTGTTGACCCAGGATTTAGAGTATTCCTCAGCAGTAGAAGGTGACCCAGGATTTAGAGTATTCCTCAGCAGTAGAAGGTGACTGTTGACCCAGGGTTTAGAGTATTCCCTCAGCAGTAGAAGGTGACCCAGGTTTAGAGTATTCCCTCAGCAGTAGAAGGTGACCCAGGGTTTAGAGTACTCCTCAGCAGTAGAAGGTGACCCAGGGTTTAGAGTTTTCCCTCAGCAGTAGAAGGTGACCCAGGGTTTAGAGTATTCCTCAGCAGTAGAAGGTGACCCAGGGTTTAGAGTATTCCCTCAGCAGTAGAAGGTGACCAAGGGTTTAGAGTATTCCCTCAGCAGTAGAAGGTGACCCAGGGTTTAGAGTATTCCCTCAGCAGTAGAAGGTGACCCAGGGTTTAGAGTACTCCCTCAGCAGTAGAAGGTGACCAAGGGTTTAGAGTATTCCCTCAGCAGTAGAAGGTGACCCAGGTTTAGAGTATTCCCTCTGCAGTAGAAGGTGACCCAGGGTTTAGAGTACTCCCTCAGCAGTAGAAGGTGACCCAGGGTTTAGAGTATTCCCTCAGCAGTAGAAGGTGACCCAGGGTTTAGAGTATTCCTCAGCAGTAGAAGGTGACCCAGGGTTTAGAGTTTTCCCTCAGCAGTAGAAGGTGACCCAGGTTTAGAGTATTCCCTCAGCAGTAGAAGGTGACCCAGGGTTTAGAGTATTCCTCAGCAGTAGAAGGTGACCCAGGGTTTAGAGTATTCCCTCAGCAGTAGAAGGTGACCCAGGGTTTAGAGTATTCCCTCAGCAGTAGAAGGTGACTGTTGACCCAGGGTTTAGAGTATTCCCTCAGCAGTAGAAGGTGACTGTTGACCCAGGGTTTAGAGTATTCCTCAGCAGTAGAAGGTGACTGTTGACCCAGGGTTTAGAGTATTCCCTCAGCAGTAGAAGGTGACCCAGGGTTTAGAGTATTCCCTCAGCAGTAGAAGGTGACTGTTGACCCAGGGTTTAGAGTATTCCTCAGCAGTAGAAGGTGACCCAGGATTTAGAGTACTCCCTCAGCAGTAGAAGGTGACCCAGGGTTTAGAGTATTCCCTCAGCAGTAGAAGGTGACCCAGGGTTTAGAGTATTCCCTCAGCAGTAGAAGGTGACTGTTGACCCAGGGTTTAGAGTATTCCCTCAGCAGTAGAAGGTGACCCAGGGTTTAGAGTATTCCCTCAGCAGTAGAAGGTGACCCAGGGTTTAGAGTATTCCCTCAGCAGTAGAAGGTGACAGCACAGACAGTGTGTGTGGACATGGTGTCAGAAGGTGCCTGTTAAAGAGTCCTGTCTCACCAGTAGAAGTGGACTGTTAAAGAGTCCTGTCTCACCAGTAGAAGTGGACTGTTAAAGAGTCCTGTCTCACCAGTAGAAGTGGACTGTTAAAGAGTCCTGTCTCACCAGTAGAAGTGGATGGCACAGACAGGCAGACAGCAGCCAAACATGTCCACCACCTTCATAGGCAGGTCCAGACCACTGGACGACTTATGGAGACAAACACCCAGATCTGCTGAGCCTGGGACAGGGAGAACATTCAGAACATCAGTACACACACACACACACACACACACCTGCTGAGCCTGGGACAGGGAGAACATACAGAACATCAGTACACACACACACACACACACACACACACACACACACACACACACACACACACACACACACACACACACACACACACACACACACACACACACACACACATCTGCTGAGCCTGGGACAGGGAGACCTCACTAACCTAGCAGAACAGGGTAGTCCTCTGCCTCCAGCCATGGAGTACAGACCTGCTGAGCCTGGGACAGGGAGAACACACTAACCTAGCAGAACAGGGTAGTCCTCTGTCTCCATGGAGTACAGACCTGCTGAGCCTGGGACAGGGAGAACACACTAACCTAGCAGAACAGGGTAGTCCTCTGCCTCCATGTAGTACAGACCTGCTGAGCCTGGGACAGGGAGAACACACTAACCTAGCAGAACAGGGTAGTCCTCTGCCTCCATGGAGTACAGACCTGCTGAGCCTGGGACAGGGAGAACACACTAACCTAGCAGAACAGGGTAGTCCTCTGTCTCCAGCCATGGAGTACAGACCTGCTGAGCCTGGGACAGGGAGAACACACTAACCTAGCAGAACAGGGTAGTCATCTGTCTCCATGGAGTACAGACCTGCTGAGCCTGGGACAGGGAGACCACACTAACCTAGCAGAACAGGGTAGTCCTCTGTCTCCATGGAGTACAGACCTGCTGAGCCTGGGACAGGGAGAACACACTAACCTAGCAGAACAGGGTAGTCCTCTGTCTCCATGGAGTACAGACCTGCTGAGCCTGGGACAGGGAGACCACACTAACCTAGCAGAACAGGGTAGTCCTCTGTCTCCATGGAGTACAGACCTGCTGAGCCTGGGACAGGGAGACCACACTAACCTAGCAGAACAGGGTAGTCCTCTGCCTCCAGCCATGGAGTACAGATCTTCACGTGCTCAAAGCTCAGGGTGTCGATCAGCTTCCTGTAGTGGTCCTTCTGAGGACCCTTACCTGGTCTCACACACACAGGGAATTGAAACAACACGTATCTAGGGTTAACAGTATGTCATTGTTTTGTGAGGATTCTCAATCGAATCACATTTATTCCTAAGGCTCCCTTTACATCAGCATTTGACAAAAAAACGCTGCGTTTACACAGGCAGCTCAATTCTGATATTTTGCCCAATTATTGGACAAAAGACTTGATCTGATTGGTCAAAAGACTTGATCTGATTGGTCAAAAGACTTGATCTGATTGGTCAAAAGAGATCTGATTGGTCAAAAGACCTAATCAGACGCAGCATGTCAAAGTGCTTTAGCCTAGTGGTTAGAGGGTAGAGGAGGCAGGTAGCCTAGTGGTTAGAGTGTAGAGGTGGAGGGTATAGGAGACCTGCAGTACACTGTCTACACTATAGTTACCTGGACCATAAAGACCTGCAGTACACTGTCAACACTATAGTTACCTGGACCATAAAGACCTGCAGTACACTGTCAACACTAGTTACCTGGACCACACAGACCTGCAGTACACTGTCAACACTATAGTTACCTGGACCATAAAGACCTGCAGTACACTGTCTACACTATAGTTACCTGGACCATAAAGACCTGCAGTACACTGTCTACACTATAGTTACCTGGACCATAAAGACCTGCAGTACACTGTCTACACTATAGTTACCTGGACCATAAAGACCTGCAGTACACTGTCTACACTATAGTTACCTGGACCAAAGACCTGCAGTACACTGTCAACACTAGTTACCTGGACCACACAGACCTGCAGTACACTGTCAACACTAGTTACCTGGACCATAAAGACCTGCAGTACACTGTCAACACTATAGTTACCTGGACCACACAGACCTGCAGTACACTGTCAACACTATAGTTACCTGGACCACACAGACCTGCAGTACACTGTCTACACTATAGTTACCTGGACCATAAAGACCTGCAGTACACTGTCAACACTATAGTTACCTGTGATGACACAGACCAGCGAGGGAAGAGAGGCTCCTGCTTTCACAAACCCCTCGTAGTCTGGTAGAGAAAACACACAAGGTTAATACAAGGGCTTGTATCCCAAACAGCACCCTACTCCCCATGTAGTGCACTACCTTTTACCAGAGCCCCATGGGCCCTAAGAGGACAACACTGAGAGGTCTCTTTCCTTTCTCTCTTAGAATCACTGATTAGACGTGATTGATTCTGATGAAGAATGACTAGACAGGTGAATTAGAATCACTGATTAGACATGATTGATTCTAATGAAGAATGACTAGACAGGTGAATTAGAATCACTGATTAGACATGATTGATTCTAATGAAGAATGACTAGACAGGTGAATTAGAATCACTGATTAGACATGATTGATTCTAATGAAGAATGACTAGACAGGTGAATTAGAATCACTGATTAGACATTATTGATTCTAATGAAGAATGACTAGACAGGTGAATTAGAATCACTGATTAGACATGATTGATTCTAATGAAGAATGACTAGACAGGTGAATTAGAATCACTGATTAGACATGATTGATTCTAATGAAGAATGACTAGACAGGTGAATTATAGTCACTGATGGATGGATGGGAGGGAGGATGGATGGGAGTGGGAGGGGAGGATGGATGGATGGGAGGGAGGGAGGGAGGGAGGATGGATGGATGGATGGATGGATGGATGGATGGATGGGAGGGAGGGAGGATGATGGATGGGAGGGAGGGAGGATGATGGATGGGAGGGAGGATGGATGGATGGATGGATGGGAGGGAGGATGGATGGATGGGAGGGAGGGAGGATGATGGATGGATGGGAGGAAGGATGGGAGGGAGGGAGGATGATGGATGGGAGGGAGGGAGGGAGGGATGGATGGATGGGAGGGAGGGAGGATGATGGATGGGAGGAGGATGGATGGATGGATGGATGGGAGGGAGGGAGGATGATGGATGGATGGATGGGAGGGAGGATGGATGGATGGATGGATGGGAGGAGGATGATGGATGGATGGGAGGAGGAGGATGGATGGATGGGAGGGAGGATGATGGATGGATGATGGATGGGAGGGAGGGAGGATGATGGATGGATGGGGAGGGAGGGAGGATGGATGGATGGGAGGGAGGATGATGGCTGGATGGATGGGAGGGAGGATGGATGGATGGGAGGATGATGGATGGGAGGGAGGATGGATGGGAGGGAGGGAGGGAGGAGGATGATGGATGGATGGATGGGAGGGAGGAGGATGATGGATGGATGGATGGGAGGGAGGGAGGATGATGGATGGATGGGAGGGAGGATGATGGATGGATGGATGGATGGGAGGGAGGATGGATGGATGGGAGGGAGGGAGGATGGGAGGGAGGGAGGATGGATGGGAGGGAGGATGGGAGGGAGGATGGGAGGGAGGGAGGATGGATGGGAGGGAGGGAGGATGATGGATGGAGGATGGATGGATGGATGGGAGGGAGGGAGGATGGATGGATGGATGGGAGGGAGGATGATGGATGGATGGGAGGGAGGGAGGATGATGGATGGATGGATGGGAGGGAGGATGATGGATGGGAGGGAGGATGATGGGGAGGGGAGGATGGATGGATGGGAGGGAGGGAGGATGATGGATGGATGGGAGGGAGGATGGATGGATGGATGGGAGGGAGGATGGATGGGAGGGAGGATGATGGATGGATGGATGGATGGATGGGAGGGAGGATGGATGGATGGAGGGAGGATGATGGATGGATGGATGGGAGGGAGGATGGGAGGAGGATGGGAGGGAGGATGGATGGATGGGAGGGAGGATGGGAGGGAGGATGGGAGGATGGGAGGATAGATGGGAGGGAGGGAGGGAGGGAGGGAGGAGGGGAGGGAGGATAGATGGGAGGGAGGATAGATGGGAGGGAGGATAGATGGGAGGGAGGGAGGGAGGGAGGGAGGGAGGGAGAGGGAGGGAGGGAGGGAGGGAGGGAGGAGGGAGGGAGGGAGGATGGGAGGGAGGATGGATGGGAGGGAGGATGGATGGGAGGGAGGGAGGATGTATGGATGGGGAGGAAGGATGGATGGATGGGAGGGAGGATGGGAGGAAGGATGGGAGGATGGATGGATGGGAGGATGGGAGGAAGGGGAGGGAGGATGGGAGGGAGGATGAGGGGAGGATGGGAGGGAGGATGCTCTTAAAATGGGGCCCAACTGCAGATGGTAATGATTACCTTCCAGAGCCTTCAGCAGAATGGAGAAGTCCTCATCCTCTGTTGAACACAGACAGGGGAAACAGTGAGACATTCTCTAACAAGTGTTTACACCTGACAGCTGTGTGTACTTACGTTGTACACGTGTCAACTAAACACATAAAATACAATCCTGGCGCTAACACAGAAAAACCTCTGGTCTGACCCCCATCCTAACATAATATAATCTGGCTCTTTTATTTTATCTTTCTTTACTAGGCAAGTCAGCTAAGAACAAATTCTTATTTTCAATGACGGCCTATGAACAGTGTGTTAACTGCCTGTTCAGGGGCAGAACGACAGATTTGTACCTGTCAGCTCAGGGATTCGAACTTGCAACCTTTCGGTTACTAGTCCAACACTCTAACCACTAGGCTACGCTGCCGCCCTCTTAGCCTGATCCCCATCCTGACCTGACTCCCAACAGAATGTAAACTTGCGCGATCAGGATGTTTGGATGAGGGTAGAACTGCTCTTGAGGTAAGAAAAACTATTTGGATTTAAAAATCCAGAAAAACTTCCAATTTAAACTGAATAAAATGCAGAGTCTCCTTCTGCTTACGAAATGGCACCCTAATTCCTAATGTAGTGCACAACTTTTGACCAGAGCCCTATGGAGAATAGGGTGCCATTTGGGACTCAAACTGTGCCTATGGGGTACTGACCGGTCCAGCTGGTGCTGCTGATCAGTAGGGCAGGTCGACCTGAGGTCAAAGTCACAGAAAGGTCACTGGGGTCACGACATGTAAACGCTGTTCTCTCTGTCTCATCACCAGGTCGCTTTCACCACTGTAACAGACACAGGGGTTATAACATGCCTATGATCGTAATATATATATATATTTATGATAGTTCTTTATCTCTCCAATATAAAACAGAAACACAGTGATTATAAACATGTGTTATGTCATGTCTGTTAAATGTATTTGATAGAGTAATGACATTATAATAACTGTTCCTTATACTGTTAAAAGGCAAAGAAAGCAGCCCAAGACCGCAACGTTGGATAACTGTTGTACAGACCCTGTGTTCCCTCCAGAGCCAAGAGGGATAACTATAGTACAGGCCCTGTGTTCCTCAAGAACCAAGAGAATAACTGTAGTACAGGCCCTGTGTTCCTCCAGAACCAAGAGGATAACTGTAGTACAGGCCCTGTGTTCCTCCAGAACCAAGAGAATAACTATAGTACAGGGCCCTGTGTTCCTCCAGAACCAAGAGGATAACTATAGTACAGGCTCTGTGTTCCTCCAGAACCAAGAGAATAACTATAGTACAGGCCCTGTGTTCCTCCAGAACCAAGAGGATAACTATAGTACAGGCCCTGTGTTCCTCCAGAACCAAGAGGATAACTATAGTACAGGCCCTGTGTTCCTCCAGAACCAAGAGGATAACTGTAGTACAGGCCCTGTGTTCCTCCAGAACCAAGAGGATAACTATAGTACAGGCCCTGTGTTCCTCCAGAACCAAGAGGATAACTATAGTACAGGCCCTGTGTTCCTCCAGGAACCAAGAGGATAACTGTAGTACAGGCCCTGTGTTCCTCAAGAACCAAGAGGATAACTGTAGTACAGGCCCTGTGTTCCTCCAGAACCAAGAGGATAACTATAGTACAGGCCCTGTGTTCCTCCAGAACCAAGAGGATAACTATAGTACAGGCCCTGTGTTCCTCCAGAACCAAGAGAATAACTGTAGTACAGGCCCTGTGTTCCTCCAGAACCAAGAGGATAACTGTAGTACAGGCCCTGTGTTCCTCCAGAACCAAGATAATAACTGTAGTACAGGCCCTGTGTTCCTCAAGAACCAAGAGAATAACTGTAGTACAGGCCCTGTGTTCCTCCAGAACCAAGAGAATAACTGTAGTACAGGCCCTGTGTTCCTCAAGAACCAAGAGAATAACTGTAGTACAGGCCCCTGTGTTCTCCAGAACCAAGAGGATAACCGTAGTACAGGCCCTGTGTTCCTCCAGAACCAAGAGGATAACTGTAGTACAGGCCCTGTGTTCCTCCAGAACCAAGAGGATAACTATAGTACAGGCCCTGTGTTCCTCCAGAACCAAGAGGATAACTGTAGTGACAGGCCCTGTGTTCCTCCAGAACCAAGAGGATAACTATAGTACAGGCCCTGTGTTCCTCCAGAACCAAGAGGATAACTGTAGTACAGGCCCTGTGTTCCTCCAGAACCAAGAGGATAACTGTCGTGAGGGATAGTCTTGGCCAGCCTCATCAACAGACTATACTGGACTCACCAGACCCGGAACTGAGGAATAGTCTGGCCAGCCTCATGAACAGCTGGTGTTTTAGGTCTACTGAAGTCTCCTTTGAAGATAGCAGGTGGCTTGTCATACAATGTGGTCGCCCTATAGGAGGAGAATAAGACAGGTGGCTTGTCATACAATGTGGTCGCCCAATAGAGGAGGATAAGACAGGTGGCTTGTCATACAATGTGGTCGCCCAATAGGGATTAGGGGTTAGTCATGACCAAGGGTTTAGTCAAGGCTAAGGGTTTAGTCATGACTAAGGGGTTAGTCATGATGACCAAGGGTTAGTCATGATGACCAAGGGGTTAGTCATGATGGCCAAGGGGTTAGTCATGATGACCAAGGGATTAGTCACGATGACCAAGGGGTTAGTCATGATGACCAAGGGATTAGTCACGATGACCAAGGGATTAGTCATGATGACCAAGGGGTTAGTCATGACCAAGGGATTAGTCACGATGACCAAGGGATTAGTCATGATGGCCAAGGGATTAGTCATGATGACCAAGGGATTAGTCATGATGGCCAAGGGGTTAGTCATGACCAAGGGATTAGTCATGACCAAGGGGTTAGTCATGGCCAAGGGATTAGTCATGATGGCCACGGGGTTAGTCATGGCCAAGGGATTAGTCATGATGACCAAGGGATTAGTCATGACCAAGGGATTAGTCATGATGGCCAAGGGATTAGTCATGACCAAGGGATTAGTCACGATGACCAAGGGATTGGTCATGACCAAGGGGTTAGTCATGGCCAAGGGGTTAGTCATGACCAAGGGGTTAGTCATGGCCAAGGGATTAGTCATGACCAAGGGATTAGTCATGATGGCCAAGGGGTTAGTCATGGCCAAGGGATTAGTCATGACCAAGGGGTTAGTCATGACCAAGGGATTAGTCATGACCAAGGGGTTAGTCATGGCCAAGGGGTTAGTCATGGCCAAGGGGTTAGTCATGGCCAAGGGGTTAGTCATGACCAAGGGGTTAGTCATGATGGCCAAGGGGTTAGTCATGACCAAGGGGTAAATCAAGGCCAAGGGGTAAATCAAGGCCAAGGGGTTAGTCAAGGCCAAGGGGTTAGTCATGGCTAAGGGGTAAGTCAAGGCCAGGGTTAGTCATGGCCAAGGGGTAAACCAAGGCCAAGGGGTAAATCAAGGCCAAGGGGTAAATCAAGGCCAAGGGGTTAGTCAAGGCCAAGGGGTTAGTCAAGGCCAAGGGGTAAATCAAGGCCAAGGGGTTAGTCAAGGCCAAGGGGTAAATCAAGGCCAAGGGGTTAGTCAAGGCCAAGGGGTTAATCAACGGCCAAGGGGTAAATCAAGGCCAAGGGGTAAATCAAGGCCAAGGGTTTAGTTAAGGCCAAGTCCGCCTGTCTGTATGTCTGTCTGTCTCTCCGTCCGTCTATCTGTGTCTGTCTGTACGTCTGTCTGTCTCTCCGTCCGTCTATCTGTGTCTGTCTGTATGTCCGTCTGTCGCCTGTACGTCTATCTATCTACGGACGGATTGATTGACAGACGGATGTTGAAAGTAAAACAATCCTTACCTGATGTTCCAGTTGTTCTGGGAGGTCTTCCTTCATAGCGTTGGTGACACAAAGGTTATGGCTGGAGAGTCGCCCAAACAACTGCTCATACCTGCCAGAGACAGGAACATGGGTCTTATTCATTAATTCACACCGTAGCTAAACAGTCTGCAACAATTTATTGGGACAAATTCAGGTAGGTCCCTCCTTGATCTGCCCGTTTAGTTCCCACTGAAGAAGACCATGTTCATGCAAGGCTGTAGATACATTCAGAAAGTATTCAGACCCCTTGACTTTTTCCACATTTGTTACAGAGATGGTTGTCCTTCTGGAAGGGTGTCCCATTTCCACAGAGGAACTCTAGAACTCTGTCAGAGTGACCATTGGGTTCTTGGTCACCTCGATGACCAGGGCCCATCTCCACAGAGGAACTCTAGAGCTCTGTCAGAGTGACCATCGGGTTCTTGGTCACCTCGATGACCAGGGCCCTTCTCCACAGAGGAACTCTAGAGCTCTGTCAGAGTGACCATCGGGTTCTTGGTCACCTCGATGACCAGGGCCCTTCTCCACAAAGGAACTCTAGACTCGGTCAGAGTGACCATCGGGTTCTTGGTCACCTCGATGACCAGGGCCCATCTCCACAGAGGAACTCTAGAGCTCTGTCAGAGTGACCATCGGGTTCTTGCTCACCTCGATGACCAGGGCCCATTTCCACAGAGGAACTCTAGAGCTCTGTCAGAGTGACCATCGGGTTCTTGGTCACCTCCCTGACCAGGGCCCTTCTCCCCTGATTGGTCAGTTTGGCCGGGTGTCCAGCTCTAGGAAGAGTTTTGGCTGTTCCAAACATCTTCCACTAAATGATGGAGGCCACTGTGTTCTTGGGGACCTTCAATGCTGCAGACATGGTTCCCTTCCCCAGATCTGTGCCTCGACACAATCCTGTCTCAGAGCTCTACGGACATGCTCTGACATGCACTGTCAACTGTAGGACTTTGTATAGACAGGTGTGTGCCTTTCCAAATCATGTCCAATCAATTGAATTTACCACAGGTGGACTCCAATCAAGTTGTAGAAACATCTCAAAGATGATCAATGGAAACAGGATGCACCTGATCTAAAAGTCTCATAGCAAAGGATCTGAATACTTGTGTAAATACATTTAGTTTATTTGTACATTTGCAACATTTTCCCCAAAACTATTTTTGCTTTGCCATTATGGGGTATTGTGATGTCATTATGGGGTATTGTGATGTCATTATGGGGTATTGTGATGTCATTATGGGGTATTGTGATGTCATTATGGGGTATTGTGATGCCATTATGGGGTATTGTGATGTCATTATGGGGTATTGTGTGTAGATTGAAGAGGATTTTTGTTTATTTAATCCATTTTAGAATAAGGCTGTAATGTAACAAAATATGGAGAAGGGGAAGGGGTCTGAATACTTTCCGAATGCTCTGTATTGAATAGGGATCTATTTGGGACTCAGCCATGGTGATGTTACTGACCACTGTGCCAGCCTGACGATGGGGTGGTCGGGGCCGTGTGAGAGGGCCATGATGGTGTAGCCGTAGTTGTGCCAGTCAATGATGAACCTGGATCCTCTCAGACCACACACCAGCCACGTCACCACTATACTGGGCAGTCCTGGAGGATTCTGGGGAGGAAGAGGTCAATAACACACCAGCCACGTCACCACTATACTGGGCAGTCCTGGAGGATTCTGGGGGAGGAAGAGGTCAATAACACACCAGCCATGTCACCACTATACTGGGCAGTCCTGGAGGATTCTGGGGAGGAGGCAAGTACAACTGAACAGAATAGAATGAATAGAATAAGAATAGAAGTAGAATAGAATTTAAATAAGTAGGATAGAACACAATAGAATGAATAAAATAAGAATATAATTTAAAGAAGTAGAATAGAACACAATAGAACAGAATAGAATAAGAATAGAAGTAGAATATAATTTAAATAAGTAGAATAGAACACAATAGAACAGAACAGAATGAATAGAATAAGAATAGAAGTAGAATATAATTTAAAGAAGTAGAATAAAACACAATAGAACAGAATAGAATTAATAGAATAAGAATAGAAGTAGAATAGAATTTAAATAAGTAGGATAGAATACAATAGAATGAATAAAATAAGAATATAATTTAAAGAAGTAGAATGAATAGAATAAGAATAGAAGTCGAATAGAATTTAAAGAAGTAGAACACAATATAACAGAATAGAATGAATAGAATGGCAGGTCAGGTCCTTA
Organism: Oncorhynchus nerka; assembly: GCF_034236695.1. NCBI lineage: Eukaryota > Metazoa > Chordata > Actinopteri > Salmoniformes > Salmonidae > Oncorhynchus > Oncorhynchus nerka. The sequence goes on along the minus strand of NC_088421.1, from coordinate 56,395,631 downwards.
ATAAACACTATTAAAACCAACATTAAATTCACCCTTTACTAAAGCAAAACACATTAACAGCATCCTAACTGTTGTTTTGGGGGAAATCACAGCAGTATCTGTAGATGTCTCAGGACACAAACAGCATCCTAACTGTTGTTTTGGGGGGAAATCACAGCAGTATCTGTAGATGTCTCAGGACACAAACAGCATCCTAACTGTTGTTTTGGGGGGAAATCACAGCAGTATCTGTAGATGTCTCAGGACACAAACAGCATCCTAACTGTTGTTTTGGGGGGAAATCACAGCAGTATCTGTAGATGTTTCAGGATACAAACAGCATCCTAACTGTTGTTTTGGGGGGAAATCACAGCAGTATCTGTAGATGTCTCAGGACACAAACAGCATCCTAACTGTTGTTTTGGGGGGAAATCACAGCAGTATCTGTAGATGTCTCAGGACACAAACAGCATCCTAACAGTTGTTTTGGGGGGAATCACAGCAGTATCTGTAGATGTCTCAGGACATATGACATGATAGGTTACAGAACAGAATAAATGAAAGTTCACAGGTTTTTCTGCAAGTTCGTACAGTCAATAAGTAGGATTGTTTACATTATGTTTATTGTATTGTAGTAGAAACACCTGCATGAGAATATAGGGGACACACACAGCAGAGTGTATTGTAGAACTATACCTGCATGAGAATATAGGACACACACACACACACACACACACACACACACACACACACACACACAGCAGAGTGTATTGTAGAACTATACCTGCATGAGAATATAGAACACACACACACACACAGCAGCGTGTATTGTAGAACTATACCTGCATGAGAATATAGGACACACACACACACACAGCAGTGTGTATTGTAGAACTATACCTGCATGAGAATATAGGACACACACACACAGCAGAGTGTATTGTAGAACTATACCTGCATGAGAATATAGAACACACACACACACACAGCAGTGTGTATTGTAGAACTATACCTGCATGAGAATATAGGACACACACACACACAGCAGAGTGTATTGTAGAACTATACCTGCATGAGAATATAGAACACACACACACACAGCAGAGTGTATTGTAGAACTATACCTGTATGAGAATATAGGACACACACACACACACAGCAGAGTGTATTGTAGAACTATACCTGCATGAGAATATAGAACACACACACACACAGCAGAGTGTATTGTAGAACTATACCTGCATGAGAATATAGAACACACACACACACACACAGCAGCGTGTATTGTAGAACTATACCTGCATGAGAATATAGGACACACACACACACACACAGCAGAGTGTATTGTAGAACTATACCTGCATGAGAATATAGAACACACACACACACAGCAGAGTGTATTGTAGAACTATACCTGCATGAGAATATAGAACACACACACACACACAGCAGAGTGTATTGTAGAACTATACCTGCATGAGAATATAGAACACACACACACACACAGCAGAGTGTATTGTAGAACTATACCTGCATGAGAATATAGAACACACACACACACACACAGCAGAGTGTATTGTAGAACTATACCTGCATGAGAATATAGAACACACACACACACACACAGCAGAGTGTATTGTAGAACTATACCTGCATGAGAATATAGAACACACACACACACACAGCAGCGTGTATTGTAGAACTATACCTGCATGAGAATATAGGACACACACACACACAGCAGAGTGTATTGTAGAACTATACCTGCATGAGAATATAGAACACACACACACACAGCAGAGTGTATTGTAGAACTATACCTGCATGAGAATATAGGACACACACACACACAGCAGTGTGTATTGTAGAACTATACCTGCATGAGAATATAGGACACACACACACACAGCAGAGTGTATTGTAGAACTATACCTGCATGAGAATATAGGACACACACACACACACACAGCAGCGTGTATTGTAGAACTATACCTGCATGAGAATATAGGACACACACACACACACAGCAGAGTGTATTGTAGAACTATACCTGCATGAGAATATAGGACACACACACACACAGCAGCGTGTATTGTAGAACTATACCTGCATGAGAATATAGGACACACACACACACAGCAGAGTGTATTGTAGAACTATACCTGCATGAGAATATAGGACACACACACACACAGCAGTGTGTATTGTAGAACTATACCTGCATGAGAATATAGGACACACACACACACACAGCAGAGTGTATTGTAGAACTATACCTGCATGAGAATATAGAACACACACACACACAGCAGCGTGTATTGTAGAACTATACCTGCATGAGAATATAGGACACACACACACACACAGCAGCGTGTATTGTAGAACTATACCTGCATGAGAATATAGGACACACACACACACACAGCAGCGTGTATTGTAGAACTATACCTGCATGAGAATATAGGACACACACACACACAGCAGAGTGTATTGTAGAACTATACCTGCATGAGAATATAGGACACACACACACACAAGCGTGTATTGTAGAACTATACCTGTATGAGAATATAGAACACACACACACACACACAGCAGCGTGTATTGTAGAACTATACCTGTATGAGAATATAGGACACACACAGCAGTGTGTATTGTAGAACTATACCTGCATGAGAATATAGAACACACACACACACACAGCAGAGTGTATTGTAGAACTATACCTGCATGAGAATATAGGACACACACACACACACAGCAGAGTGTATTGTAGAACTATACCTGCATGAGAATATAGAACACACACACACACAGCAGAGTGTATTGTAGAACTATACCTGCATGAGAATATAGGACACACACACACACACAACAGCATGTATTGTAGAACTATACCTGCATGAGAATATGGGACTGGACATCAGTCTTCAATAACACCAGGAGAAGCTGCAGGACTGGAGAATCACCTTGGTAACATAGCTCACCATCCTAGGACCCACTGGAAACAGACAGACAGATGGATTTTGTCTCAGTGCTCTCTGGTAGTGGCTCTCAGAACCAGGCTATATTATGGCATAGATTCAAGACCTAACTACTGTTATACAACCAGTGATTAGTAATGGAATACATATGGTATACGTAACCAGTAATATAGTATACATATACAGTAATATGGTATACATATACAGTAATATAGTATACGTATACAGTAATATAGTATACATATACAGTAATATAGTATACATATATGGTATCAATAAATATATGGTAATATGGTATAAATATACAGTAATATAGTATACATATGGTATCAATAAATATATGGTAATATGGTATAAATATGCAGTAATATAGTATACAGTAATATAGTATACATATGGTATCAATAAATATACGGTAATATGGCATAAATATACGGTCATGGTATTTGCTGTAAACTCCTTTCCAGATCAGTTCCAGTACCTTGGAGTCCTTTAAGTTCTGTGATTGGGATGATTGTGATCATCTCATCTCCAATCACATCCTGATGAGGCTTGGTACCTGACAATAACCACAACATGTTGTCACAGTAGAGAAGAATAGTCAGAAGGGCTCGAGTTGGCAAGAGCACAAACACATCTGGGACCCGGCCAGCAGGGAGACCACAAATGAAATTATAGCTCCATGCTTATTTGTACACATAACACAATCAATCTATTCATTTACCAGGAATCCAACAAACGTTACGCTGTAGCCGTGTTTGCTGAGTGAAAGGGCATGGTACTGCATGCGAGGGCTGCGTCCGATATCCCCCAGAACCAGCACACATACACGCCGCTCCGTCAACGCGTCTCTTCTCCGTAACTTCCGCAATAACTGGGACACCAACACGGCAGTAACAGTAACGGAGACCAGTGTCCATAGTGCATTTAAAGTGGTCAGGTAAAACCCTGCCATTAATGCGAAACCTATCAGTGAAATTGTCGCTAGAGTCATAGATGCACCGGCATCCGCCATGTTTGTTGTGACTGATGACGTGTCTCAGTGTGACGTGACGGGGGAGGAGGGGTTCAACTGGGATTTAAAGGTACCGTGCACCTACCGTGTAATCATTAGACCAAACATTTGTTCAACTAAAACGACAGTCTCTAATGCACAAAATCAGGTATCCCCTCCCCTCTCCGTTTACGTTCCGTTTGCTTCAATTTAAGAAATGTTTTCCCATATAATTGTATTTTACATTTCGGGACTCGTGCCGCGTTCAAAACAACTGTGAATCTCCGACTTCCGACTTCAGTGCGTTCCTGACAACTTGGAACTCGTAAAAAACGAGCTCTGACTGGTAAAATTATATAGTTAAATGCCAAGAGGAACCATGTGTACATATTGAAGTTTCCCAAGAGGGTTGTACATGGAACCCAAAATGGGGACAGTCGAAGAACCTGTTTGAATACCTTTTTCTAAAAGTGTAGCCGAACAGTGATGATTAATTACTGTAACTACAGAGATTCTATTAAACTACAGGTACTATAGAGATTCTATTAAACTACAGGTACTATGTAACTATATGACTGTAACTATAGAGACTCTATTAAACTACAGGTACTATAGAGATTCTATTAAACTACAGGTACTATAGAGATTCTATTAAACTACAGGTACTATGTAACTATATGACTGTAACCATAGAGACTCTATTAAACTACAGGTACTATAGAGATTCTATTAAACTACAGGTACTATAGAGATTCTATTAAACTACAGGTACTATAGAGATTCTATTAAACTACAGGTACTATAGAGATTCTATTAAACTACAGGTACTATGTAACTATATGACTGTAACTATAGAGATTCTATTAAACTACAGGTACTATGTAACTATATGACTGTAACTATAGAGACTCTATTAAACTACTGGTACTATAGAGATTCTATTAAACTACAGGTACTATAGAGATTCTATTAAACTACAGGTACTATGTAACTATATGACTGTAACTATAGAGACTCTATTAAACTACAGGTACTATGTAACTATATGACTGTAACTATAGAGACTCTATTAAACTACAGGTACTATAGAGATTATATTAAACTACAGGTACTACAGAGATTCTATTAAACTACAGGTACTATAGAGATTATATTAAACTACAGGTACTATGTAACTATATGACTGTAACTATAGATATTATATTAAACTACAGGTACTATAGAGATTCTATTAAACTACAGGTACTACAGAGATTCTATTAAACTACAGGTACTATGTAACTATATGACTGTAACTATAGAGACTCTATTAAACTACAGGTACTATGTAACTATATGACTGTAACTACAGAGACTCTATTAAACTACAGGTACTATATAGACTCTATTAAACTACAGGTACTATAGAGATTCTATTAAACTACAGGTACTATAGAGATTCTATTAAACTACAGGTACTATAGAGACTCTATTAAACTACAGGTACTATAGAGATTCTATTAAACTACAGGTACTATGTAACTATATGACTGTAACCATAGAGACTCTATTAAACTACAGGTACTATGTAACTATATGACTGTAACTACAGAGACTATATTAAACTACTGGTACTATAGAGATTCTATTAAACTACAGGTACTATAGAGACTCTATTAAACTACAGGTACTATGTAACTATATGACTGTAACCATAGAGACTCTATTAAACTACAGGTACTATGTAACTATATGACTGTAACTACAGAGACTCTATTAAACTACAGGTACTATATAGACTCTATTAAACTACAGGTACTATAGAGATTCTATTAAACTACAGGTACTATAGAGATTCTATTAAACTACAGGTACTATAGAGACTCTATTAAACTACAGGTACTATAGAGATTCTATTAAACTACAGGTACTATGTAACTATATGACTGTAACCATAGAGACTCTATTAAACTACAGGTACTATGTAACTATATGACTGTAACTACAGAGACTATATTAAACTACTGGTACTATAGAGATTCTATTAAACTACAGGTACTATAGAGACTCTATTAAACTACAGGTACTATGTAACTATATGACTGTAACCATAGAGACTCTATTAAACTACAGGTACTATGTAACTATATGACTGTAACTACAGAGACTATATTAAACTACTGGTACTATAGAGATTCTATTAAACTACAGGTACTATAGAGATTATATTAAACTACAGGTACTATAGAGATTCTATTAAACTACAGGTACTATAGAGACTCTATTAAACTACAGGTACTATAGAGACTCTATTAAACTACAGGTACTATAGAGACTATATTAAACTATAGGTACTATAGAGACTCTATTAAACTACAGGTACTACAGAGACTATATTAAACTACAGGTACTATAGAGACTCTATTAAACTACAGGTACTATAGAGACTCTATTAAACTATAGGTACTATGTAACTATATGACTGTAACTACATGTAGCCATAAACCACAGACATGATCTATTCATTTCCCTTATCTGGTTTTCGGTGTAGGCAAGGCTATACATTGGACAAAATAACTTTATTGGTTTACACTATGAATGCCTGCACCCCTCATCTCTGTCATCAAATGTATGACATTAATATAATTAAACACGTCTGATGAGTGTCTACCAAAAGACACCCTCTCACTCTCCACCCCCCCCTCTTACACTTTCTGTACCCCTCAATAATAACTTTATATTTTCCAATTCCACACAGGCAGATCAGAATGTGCTCTGGCTACTCCAGGAAGTTAAAAAGCATTGAATCAAATTCCTTGAAGAAACCATTTCGATATGGACGAAATGCAACTAGCACACATTGCATTAACCTAATTTAATAAAACTGAATTCCCAGCTTCTCAATCGATCGAGCCACGTGACAGCTCGTTTTCGCCAAACAAGCACATCACCCTTGCAAATCACTGTTGCAAATCAGGTATATGCGCTGCGTCAACTGTTTGGGGTTTAGCCTAGAGGCGGCTATTGCTAGACTTTTAGTAGCCTATATCAGAACATGGCTAGGTTTGTAGTAGAGGTGTTTTTGTCCTTGTTTCTCCGCCACCAATGCGGCGCAGGAGGAGGTCATTGATGTGATTCTAGCCAGCCTCGCCAAAGCGCATCGTTCCTGGAGCAAGAGCACCGTAACATCAACCTAGACGGAGTGGTCGGGTACATCATCCTGCAGGGTGAGTAGTATACTAGCGTCATTATTATCACTGCTGTTAGTATCATTCTATATGGAGTGGGGGAAATAACAGAAAGGTCTGCACACTGTAGCATACACTGTATCTGATACAGTGTATCATATATCCTCCTAATTACCACCTTTAATGAGGACGTTTCGATCCACAAGGATCTTCGTCAGGTCCAACGGAATACAAGTGCGCACATAGACTACCCAAATATGCGAGTAAATATACTGTATGTCGAGGAAACGTGGATTCTTTTGATACATGTCTGGACATTAAATTGTAGTCTATTTATGTGGTTGTTTTGTTAGACTATTGCTGGCTCAGCAAGTCAGCATGCACCAAATGCTTCCGTTCCCGCTATTGCGGTGTCCCGCATAACACCGTACAGTTCTTCAGGCTGTCTGATTGGCCGTGGCATCAGTGTCATGTTGATTTGAAAGAAAACAGCAGAATATGTGATTATTTTTGTCGATATGACATACAAACCTTCATGGTTGATCAGTTTGTTATTGTGTTCTTGTGGGTGTGTCAACATTGTAGATAGGAGAGCCAAAGATTACTTCAGTCACTTAATAATTACAGATGTCTTTTGAAAACATCTCTTTCCATGTCCTTGTTCTCGGGCCCCAGCGGAGTTGAAGGAAGCAGTGAGAACGTGGCCCCACACTGACCCTCTGAGCTGGTCTCAGCGCACCGCTACGGCAACCCTGGTCAGGAGGCTGACCAGAGCCTGGCTAAGGCTGTCACCGAGCTGGAGAAGACTGACCCCAAATACTACAGAGGTATATACTACTACACCTCAGTCTCTCATGTCTCTCTCTCTGTTTCATCATCTCATCCCCCTCTCTCTCATCACTGTCTCTCGCTTCTTTCTCTCATCCCTCTCATCTCTCTCTCTCTCTCATCACTTTCATCTCTCTCTCTCTCTCTCTCATCCCTCTCATCACTTTCATCTCTCTCATCACTCTCATCCCTCTCTCTCTCTTTCTCTCATCCCTCTCATCACTTTCATCTCTCTCTCTGTCTCTCTCTCATCCTCTCATCACTCTCATCCCTCTCGCTCTTTTCTCATCCCTCTCATCACTTTCATCTCTCTCTCTCTCTCACTTCTCATCTCGCTCTCTCTCTCTCTCTCTCTCTCTCATCCCTCTCATCACTTTCTTCATCTCTCATCACTCTCTCATCCCTCTCTCTTTCTCTCATCCTCTCATCACTTTCATCACTTTCATCTCTCTCTCTCTCTCATCCCTCTCATCACTTTCATCTCTCTCTCTCTCTCTCTCTCTCTCTCTCTCCTGTAGAGTTTGAGCCTCTGTTGAGCTGGACCTTCTGGTCAGTACCTCACAGTGGAGCTCCACAGATCCTCCCTGGCCTACTCCTCCGGCCGAACCATGGAGTGTTACATGAGACGAGAGCTACAAGTGTATGACCCTGCTCGGGAACATGGTAAACACACGCAAGCACGCACACACATACACGCACACACACACGCACACACACACCGTGCTTATTGAGCGGCACAAGGTGATGCCTCACTAAATCTCATGTATTTCAGTGTGTCAGTAGGAGGCATTAGAAACCAGAAGGCCTACAGCCTTGGCCAGGTTGCTAATACATTTTCTGCCTGTATATGTGTGTACGTGCTTGTGTCTGTGCGTGTGTAATGTGCATGTATATGTGATGGTTTGTCAGGAAGAACAACGGGACTCCTTGCATCGTGACCAAGTCATGTCGTGACACAATGACGAGGTTTGGATGTCCCAACTACTCCCTCTCTCACCAGCTGCTCTACTTCATGCTGGGAGCCAATGTGAGAAACACACACACACACACACACACACACACACACACACACACACACCTAACTTCTTCTATTCCCCAATTACCCTCCTCCCTATCGCTCCCCTCTCCCATCTCTCCCTTCCTAACCCCCTCCTCCCTCCTCCCACTCTCGTCCTCCCTCCCTCCTCCCACTCTCTTCCTCCCTCCCTCCCTGCCTCCCTCTCTCTCTCCCTCCTCCCTCTCTCCCTCCCCCTAACCCCCTCCCTCCTTACCCCCTCCCTCCCTCTCTTCCTCCCTCCCTAACCCCTCTCTCTCTCCCTCCCTAACCCCTCTCTCTCTCCCTCCCTCCCTCTCTCCCTCCCCTAACCCCTCCCTCCTAACCCCCTCCCTGCCTCCTCTCTCCCTCCCTAACCCCCTCTCTCCCCCCCAACCCCTCTCTCTCTCCCTCCTAACCCCCTCTCTCTCTCCCTCCCTCTCTCCCTCCCTAACCCCTCTCTCCCTCCTCTCTCCCTCCCTAACCTCTCTCTCTCCCTCCCTCCCTCTCTCCCTCCCTAACCCTCCCCTCCTAACCCCCTCCCCTGCCTCCTCCCCATCCCCTCTCTCCCTCTCTCTCTCTCCCTCCCTAACCCCCCTCTCTCTCCCTCCCTCTCTCCCTCCCTAACCCCCTCTCTCTCTCCCTCCCCTCTCCCTCCCTAACCCTCTCTCTCTCTCCCTCCCTCTCCCCTCCCTCCCTAACCCCCTCCCTCCTCTTCCTCCCTCCCCAACCCCCTCCTCTCTCCCTCCCTAACCCCTCCTCTCTCCCTCCCTAACCCCCTCCTCCCTCCCCCTCCCTCCCTAACCCCTCCCTGCCTCCTCTCTCCCTCCCCAACCCCCTCTCTCCCTCCCTCTCTCCCTCCTAACCCCTTCTCTCTTCTCTCCCTCCTAACCCCCTCTCTCCCCCTCCCTAACCCCCTCTCTCTCTCCTCTCTCTCCTCCCTAACCCCTCTCTCTCTCCTCCCTCTCTCCCCCCTCCCCCCTTTCTCTCTCCTCACTCCCTCTCTCCCTCCCTAACCCTCCTCTCTCTCCCTCCCCTCTCCTCCCTCCCAACCCCCCTCTCTCTTCCCTCCCCTCTCCCTCCCTCCTAACCCCCTCCTCTCTTCCTCCCTCCCCTAACCCCTCCCTCTTCCCTCCCTAACCCCCCCTCTCTCCCTCTCCCTCCCTCCCTCCCCCCTCCTCCCTCCCCCCTCCCTCCTAACCCCCTCCCTGCCTCCCTCTCTCCCTCCCTAACCCCCTCTCTCCCTCCCTCTCTCCCTCCCTAACCCCCTCTCTCTCTCCCTCCCTAACCCTCCTCTCTCCCTCCCTCTCCCTCCTAACCCCCTCTCTCTCTCCCTCTCTCTACCTCCCTAAACCCACTCTCTCTCTCCCTCCCTCTCTCCCTCCCTAACCCCCTCTCTCTCCCTCCCTCTCTCTCCCTCCCTAACCCCTCCCTCTCTTCCTCCCTCCTTAACCCCCTCCCTCTCTCCCTCCCCTAACCCCCCTCTCTCTCTCCCTCCCTAACCCCCTCCTCCCTCCCCTCCCTCCTAACCCCCTCCCTGCCTCCCTCTCTCCCTCCCTAACCCCCTCTCTCCCTCCTCTCTCCCTCCCTAACCCCCTCTCTCTCCCTCCCTAACCCCTCTCTCTCCCTCCCTCTCCCTCCCTAACCCCTCTCTCTCTCCCTCCCTAACCCCCTCCTCCTCCCTCTCTCCCTCCCTCTCTCCCTCCCCTCCCTCCCCCTCCCTCCTCCCTCCTCCAGAGAGGTTGCTCCAACATGTTGAAGGGGGACATGCGTCGTCGCGTGTTAACCTAACAGAGACAGTACCAGGGACATTCTGCTGCAACATGCTGAAGGGAAACATGGACATCATACAGAATAACTTCACCGGGGGAGACCCAGGACATCTTCATCGAAACAGTCAGTCTCAAATTACACACTATTCCCTATATAGTGCACTACTTTCGACCAGAGCCCAATGGGACCTTATTTCCTATATAGTGCACTACATTAGAGCAGAGATCTATGGCACCCAATTCCCTATATAGTGCACTACTTTAGACCAGAACCCAATGGCACCCTATTCCCTATATAGTGCACTACATTAGAGCAGAGATCTATGGCACCCAATTCCTATATAGTGCACTACTTTAGACCAGAACCCAATGGCACCCTATTCCCTATTCCTACATTAGAGCAGAGATCTATGGCACCCAATTCCCTATATAGTGCACTACTTTAGACCAGAACCCAATGGCACCCTATTCCCTATATAGTGCACTACATTAGAGCAGAGATCTATGGCACCCAATTCCTATATAGTGCACTACTTTAGACCAGAACCCAATGGCACCCTATTCCCTATATAGTGCAGAGATCTACCCAATTCCCTATATAGTGCACTACTTTAGACCAGAACCCAAGATTCCCTATAGTGCACTACATTAGAGCAGAGATCTATGGCACCCAATTCCCTATATAGTGCACTACTTTAGACCAGAACCCAATGGCACCCTATTCCTATATAGTGCACTACATTAGAGCAGAGATCTATGGCACCCAATTCCCTATATAGTGCACTACTTTAGACCAGAACCCAATGGCACCCTATTCCCTATATAGTGCACTACATTAGAGCAGAGATCTATGGCACCCAATTCCCTATACAGTGCACTACTTTAGGCCAGAACCCAATGGCACCCTATTCCTATATAGTGCACTACATTAGAGCAGAGATCTATGGCACCCAATTCCCTATACAGTGCACTACTTTAGACCAGAACCCAATGGCACCCTATTCCCTATATAGTGCACTACATTAGAGCAGAGATCTATGGCACCCAATTCCCTATACAGTGCACTACTTTAGACCAGAACCCAATGGCACCCTATTCCCTATATAGTGCACTACATTAGAGCAGAGATCTATGGCACCCTATTCCCTATATAGTGCACTACTTTAGACCAGAACCCAATGGCACCCTATTCCCTATATAGTGCACTACATTAGAGCAGGGCCTATCTGTGTACTCCAAGTAGACTAGAGTGTCTATGAAGCAGTATGACAGTCAGTGTTTAGAGGAACTGAACATGTAAAACCTTTATAAGTTGTCGTTTGTTTAAAACGAGACCATGATTTGACTTTCTATAACTTCCTCCCTCTCCACAGTACTGCTGTGTGGATTGGCTGGTTTCTCTGACTTTCTCAAAGTTGATTGGCTGCAGCACATTCTGAGGCTGCAGGATCTGGAAGTGGGATGTTTTACACAGCCCCACAGAAGAGTGAAGAGGAGAGAGAGAATGTTGAAGGGTGTGTGTCAAGAATATCTCTGGTGTTAATCATGGCCAAAATGCACACATACAGACACACACAGAGAGAACCAGCAAGCACCGATACACACACACACACACACTCAGAAAACAGAACCCAGCTTCAATAATGTTTTACTGTTCCATCTCCCTCAGATGGTTGTTCCAGTCACATAACAGGCGTGTCAGTGAGCGCTCTGGAGGATACCTCAACTACTACCTGACAGAGCAGGACATCACCAAGAGACCACTCACCTGAATGTCAACCACCCTTCACCTGGCTGTGTGACCCTTCACCTGGCTGTGTGACCCTTCACCTGGCTGTGTGACCCTTCACCTGGCTGTGTGACCCTTCACCTGAATGTGTGACCCTTCACCTGGATGTGTGACCCTTCACCTGGATGTGCCCCTTCACCAGGATGTGTGACCCTTCACCTGGCTGTGTGACCCTTCACCTGAATGTGTGACCCTTCACCTGGATGTGAACCACCCTTCACCTGGCTGTGTGACCCTTCACCTGGATGTGTGACCCTTCACCTGGATGTGTGACCCTTCACCTGAATGTGAACCACCCTTCACCTGAATGTCAACCACCCCTCACCTGGATGTGTGACCCTTCACCTGAATGTGTGACCTTCACCTGGCTGTGTGACCTTCACCTGAAATGTGACCTTCACCTGGCTGTGTGACCTTTCACCTGGATGTGTGACCCTTCACCTGGCTGTGTGACCCTTCACCTGGATGTGTGACCCTTCACCTGGATGTGTGACCCTTCACTTTGATGTGTGACCTTCACCTGGATGTGTGACCCTTCACCTGGATGTGTGACCCTTCACAGGATGTGTGACCCTTCACCTGGATGTGTGACCCTTCACCTGGCTGTGTGACCCTTCACCTGAATGTGTGACCTTCACCTGGCTGTGTGACCTTTCACCTGGATGTGTGACCCTTCACCTGGATGTGTGACCCTTCACCTGGATGTGTGACCCTTCACCTGGACATGTGTGACCCTTCACCTGGATGTGTGACCTTCACCTGGATGTGTGACCCTTCACCAGGATGTGTGATCCTTCACCTGAATGTGTGATCCTTCACCTGAATGTGTGACCCTTCACCTGGCTGTGTGACCCTTCACCTGGATGTGTGACCTTCACCTGGCTGTGTGACCTTCACCTGGCTGTGTGACCCTTCACCTGGCTGTGTGACCCTTCACCTGGATGTGAACCTCCCTTCACCTGTACGTGTGACCTTCACCTGGATGTGTGACCTTCACCTGAATGGGTGACCCTTCACCTAAATGTGTGACCCTTCACCTGGCTGTGTGACCCTTCACCTGGATGTGTGACCCAAATAGCACCCAATTCTTTACTTATACCACTACCTCTGACCAGGCAAACCCATAGGGCTCTGTGAAAAGTAGTGCACTATGTAGGGCAGTGTATCCATCCTCTTGGGGACACCCAGTCGTTCTATGGGTTTCATCTATTCCACAGCACCAGGGTGGAAACCACTTAACTAATACTTTAAAGTCATTTTACTTCAGTCGTTTTTGAGGAATCTGTACTTTACTATTTATATTTTGACAACTTTTACTTTTATTTCACTACGTTCCTAAAAGAAAATAAATGCACTTTTTCCTCACAACATTTTTCCTGACACCCAAAAGTACTTGTTACATTTTGAATGCTTAGCAGGAGAGGAAAATTGTCAAATTCGTACTTATCAAAATAACACCTGGTCATCTCTACTGCCTCTGATCTGGCGGACTCACTAAACACAAATGCTTTGTTTTTAAATGATGTCTGAGTGTTGGGAGACCCTGGCTGTCCGTAGTCAAATAACAAACAGAAAATGGTGCCGTCTGGTTTTTAGTATCAGGAATTATAAATGATTTATACATTTTACTTTTGATACTTCAGTATATTTAAAACCAAATACTTTAAGACTTACTCAAGTAGTATTTTACAGGTGACTTTTTTGAGTCATTTTTATCTTTGTTTTACTCAAGTATGATAATTGGCTAGCACACCTGATTCAACTTGTCAACTAAACGTCAAGCCCTTTGACTACACTTCACTAGGTGACCTAGTTCAGGCTACAACAACATTGTGTAAGTCTGATGTAGAAATAGAGCTCTTGGGACACAACACAAGGCTACAACAACATTTGTAAGGTCTGGGGGTCCTGTGGAAGTGGTTTGAGAAGCCCTGATGTGGGAATAGGCTCTTTGGGACACAACACAGGGCTACAACAACATTGTGTAAGGTCTGGAGGGTCAGGAAGTGGTTTGAGAAGCCCTGATGTAGGGAATAGAGCTCTTTGGGACACAACACAAGGCTACAACAACATTGTGTAAGGTCTGGGGTCCCAGGAAGTGGTTTGAGAAGCCCTGATGTAGGGAATAGAGCTCTTTGGGACAACACAGGGCTACAACAACATTGTGTAAGGTCTGAGGGTCCCAGGGAAGTGGTTTGAGAAGCTGATGTAGGGAATAGGGCTCTTTGGGACACAACACAGGGCTACAACAACATTGTGTAAGGTCTGGGGTCCCAGGAAGTGGTTTGAAGCCCTGTGTAGGGGAATAGGGCTCTTTGGGACACAACACAGGGCTACACAGAGCATCGTGTGTCGTTTAGAAGACGTTTGTAGTTCACACAGATTTGATAGTTAATTATGCGTATGATGAAATCCATAACTACACAATGCCATTTATACATGTTCAACTTTAAATGAAAATATGCAATTTACATATATTTTGTATGCCATTTGTTTTGCGATTTATAAATGAAATGCGCTTATTTATTCATTTGTGACCAACACAGCTTTATTCATTTGTAGAGACATTGTATTTAAACAGAATTTGCTCCTATTTTAAGAAATTATAGTATGAATAAATGGAGAGAGTCTAGCAACTAAGAACATTTGAAAAGTGAGGCTCCTGGGCCTTTGTTCATCAGACTGTTGATAGCTAGGGGATAGATAGAGCCCTTTCTATTGGAGCAGACTGTTGGCTAGCTAGGGGATAGATAGGGCCCTTTCTATTGGAGCAGACTGTTGGCTAGCTAGGGGATAGATAGGGCCCTTCTATTGGAGCAGACTGTTGGCTAGCTAGGATAGATAGGCCCTTTCTATTGGAGCAGACTGTTAGCTAGCTAGGGGATAGATAGGGCCCTTTCTATTGGAGCAGACTGTTGGCTAGCTAGGGGATAGATAGGGCCCTTTCTATTGGAGCAGACTGTTGGCTAGCTAGGGGATAGATAGGGCCCTTTCTATTGGAGCAGACTGTTGGCTAGCTAGGGATAGATAGGGCCCTTTCTATTGGAGCAGACTGTTGGCTAGCTAGGGGATAGATAGGGCCTTTCTAGGGGATAGATAGGGCCCTTTCTATTGGAGCAGACTGTTGGCTAGCTAGGGGATAGATAGGGCCCTTTCTATTGGAGCAGACTGTTGGCTAGCTAGGGGATAGATAGGGCCCTTTCTATTGGAGCAGACTGTTGGCTAGCTAGAGATAGATAGGGCCCTTTCTATTGGAGCAGACTGTTGGCTAGCTAGGGGGATAGATAGGGCCCTTTCTATTGGAGCAGACTGTTGGCTAGCTAGGGGATAGATAGGGCCCTTTCTATTGGAGCAGACTGTTGGCTAGCTAGGGGATAGATAGGGCCCTTTCTATTGGAGCAGACTGTTGGCTAGCTAGGAGATAGATAGGGCCCTTACTATTGGGGAGCAGACTGTTGGCTAGCTAGGGGATAGATAGGCCCTTTCTATTGGAGCTGACTGTTGGCTAGCTAGGGGATAGATAGGCCCTTTCTACTTGGAGCGGACTGTTGGCTAGCTAGGAGATAGATAGGGCCCTTTCTATTGGAGCTGACTGTTGGCTAGCTAGGGGGATAGACAGGGCCCTTTCTATTGGAGCAGACTGTTGGCTAGCTAGGAGATAGATACCTTTCTATTGAGCAGACTGTTGGCTAGCTAGGGGATAGATAGGGCCCTTTCTATTGGAGCAGACTGTTGGCTAGCTAGGGGATAGATAGGCCTTTCTATTGGAGCGGACTGTTGGCTAGCTAGGAGATAGATAGAGCCCTTTTCTATTGGAGCAGACTGTTGGCTAGCTAGGGGATAGATAGGGCCCTTTCTATTGAGCAGACTGTTGGATAGCTAGGGACAGATAGGGCCCTTTCTATTGGAGCAGACTGTTGGCTAGCTAGGGGATAGATAGGGCCCCTTTCTATTGGAGCTGACTGTTGGCCAGCTAGGGGATAGATAGGGCCCTTTCTATTGGAGCGGACTGTTGGCTAGCTAGGAGATAGATAGGGCCCTTTCTATTGGAGCAGACTGTTGGCTAGCTAGGGGATGACAGGGCCCTTTTCTATTGGAGCAGACTGTTGGCTAGCTAGAGATAGATAGGCCCTTTCTATTGGAGCAGACTGTTGGCTAGCTAGGGGACAGATAGGCCCTTTCTATTGGAGCAGACTGTTGGCTAGCTAGGGGATAGATAGGGCCTTTCTGGAGCGGACTGTTGGCTAGCTAGGAGATAGATATAGGGCCCTTTCTATTGGAGCAGACTGTTGGATAGCTAGGGGATAGATAGGGCCCTTTCTATTGGAGCAGACTGTTGGCTAGCTAGGGGACAGATAGGCCCTTTCTATTGGAGCAGAGATAGATAGGGCCCTTTTCTATTGGAGCAGACTGTTGGCTAGCTACAGAGACAGAATCACAAACCACTCTTATCATGTACATTTTCTTTTATTCTGTAGAAAAACAAATATAATTGAATATAGACTAAATAATGGTGACCATCTTTTTAAACAAAAACGGTAAAAGAGAAGTTACAAAATCACTAAAACGTGAAAGTTTGAGTCCAAAATCCCCCTTCCATTTCTTATATAGTGTACAACTATAAACCAGAGCCCAGAACAAGGCCTTTCTCCTCAGGAAGGTACAGCTGTATAGTGTACTACTTTAGAACTGAGTCCTCAGAACAAGGCCTTTCTCCCTCAGGACGTTACAGCTGTATAGTGTACTACTTTAGACCAGAGCCCAGAACAAGGCCTTTCTCCTCAGGATGTTACAGCTGTATAGTGTACTACTTTAGACCAGAGCCCAGAACAAGGCCTTTCTCCTCAGGACGTTACAGCTGTATAGTGTACTACTTTAGACCAGAGCCCAGAACAAGGCCTTTCTCCTCAGGATGTTACAGCTGTATAGTGTACTACTTTTTAGACCAGAGCCCAGAACAAGGCCTTTCTCCTCAGGAAGTTACAGCTGTATAGTGTACTACTTTAGACCAGGCCCAGAACAAGGCCTTTCTCCTCAGGAAGGTACAGCTGTATAGTGTACTACTTTAGACCAGAGCCCAGAACAAGGCCTTCTCCTCAGGAAGGTACAGCTGTATAGTGTACTACATTAGACCAGAGCCCAGAACAAGGCCTTTCTCCTCAGGAAGGTACAGCTGTATAGTGTACTACTTTAGACCAGAGCCCAGAACAAGGCCTTTCTCCTCAGGAAGGTACAGCTGTATAGTGTACTACATTAGACCAGAGCCCAGAACAAGGCCTTTCTCCTCAGGAAGGTACAGCTGTATAGTGTACTACTTTAGACCAGAGCCCAGAACAAGGCCTTTCTCCTCAGGAAGGCAGCTGTATAGTGTACTACTTTAGACCAGAGCCCAGAACAAGGCCTTTCTCCCTCAGGAAGGTACAGCTGTATAGTGTACTACTTTAGACCAGAGCCCAGAACAAGGACTTTCTCCTCAGGAAGGAGTACAGCTGTATAGTGTACTACTTTAGACCAGAGCCCAGAACAAGGCCTTTCTCCTCAGGATGTTACAGCTGTATAGTGTACTACATTAGACCAGAGCCCAGAACAAGGCCTTTCTCCCTCAGGAAGGTACAGCTGTATAGTGTACTACTTTAGACCAGAGCCCAGGACAAGGCCTTTCTCCTCAGGATGTTACAGCTGTATAGTGTACTACTTTAGACCAGAGCCCAGAACAAGGCCTTTCTCCTCCAGGAAGGTACAGCTGTATAGTGTACTACTTTAGACCAGAGCCCAGGACAAGGCCTTTCTCCTCAGGAAGGTACAGCTGTATGGTGTACTACTTTAGACCAGAGCCCAGAACAAGGCCTTTCTCCTCAGGAAGGTACAGCTGTATAGTGTACTACTTTAGACCAGAGCCCAGAACAAGGCCTTTCTCCTCAGGAAGGTACAGCTGTATAGTACTACTTTAGACCAGAGCCCAGAACAAGGCCTTTCTCCTCAGGAAGGTACATCTGTATAATTGTACTTTACATTAGACCAGAGCCCAGAACAAGGCCTTTCTCCTCAGGAAGGTACAGCTGTATAGTGTACTACTTTAGACCAGAGCCCAGAACAAGGCCTTTCTCCTCAGGAAGGTACAGCTGTATAGTGTACTACTTTAGACCAGAGCCCAGAACAAG
This sequence comes from Oncorhynchus nerka, assembly GCF_034236695.1. Classification (NCBI taxonomy): domain Eukaryota; kingdom Metazoa; phylum Chordata; class Actinopteri; order Salmoniformes; family Salmonidae; genus Oncorhynchus; species Oncorhynchus nerka. The sequence continues at coordinate 56,376,924 of NC_088421.1, read as the reverse complement.
GCCTTTCTCCTCAGGGGAAGGTACAGCTGTATAGTGTACTACTTTAGACCAGAGCCCAGAACAAGGCCTTTCTCCTCAGGAAGGTACACAGCTGTATAGTGTACTACTTTAGACCAGAGCCCAGAACAAGGCCTTTCTCCTCACAGGAAGGCCACAGCTGTATAGTGTACTACTTTAGGACCAGAGCCCAGAACAAGGCCTTTCTCCTCCAGGAAGGTACAGCTGTATAGTGACTACTTTAGACCAGAGCCCAGAACTATAACCCCTTTCTCCTCAGGAAGTAGTAGCTATATAGTGGACTACTAGACCATAGCCCAGAAAAGTAGTGCACTTTCTGTAGGGAAGTGCCATAGAGCTGTAAAAGTAGTACCCTATTTAGACCAGAGCCAGAACAAGGCCCTTTCTCCTCAGGAAAGGGTTCCATGTGAGACTAGTATAGTGTACTACTTTGGACCATAGCCCTTTGAAGACACAACAAGGCCTTTCTCCTCAGGAAGGTACAGCTGTATAGTATAACTACTTTAGACCAGAGCCCAGAACAATAAGGCCTTTCTCCTCAGGAAGGTACAGCTGTACAATATATAACTTTAGACCAGAGCCCAGAACAAGGCCTTTCTCCTCAGGAAGGTACATATATATAAATAATATATATACTACTTTAGATAGGCCCATAACAAGGCCTTTCTCCTCAGGAAGTTACAGTGTCAATACATAGACATAATAATAACAATATATAGGCAATATATATAATAATACTATAATAACAATATATTAACAATCAATATATATAACTATATATAACAGGCGCCAAGGCCCTATCAAAAGTAATGCACTATGTATAAATAATATATATAACAATAAATAATAGCTCTGGTCAAAATTAGTATATACAATATGGGGAACAGGGCAATATAGGCCCTAATAACAATATATATAAATAATATATAATAGGGTTCCATGAGACTAGTGTAGGGTTGTAGTATAAGCATATATAAATTATAACAATATATATATATATAACTATAACATATAATATAACAATATATATATATATAACAATATATATAAACAATATATAACTATAACATATATATATATAACAATATATAAATATAACAATATATATATATAACAAATATATATAACAATATATATATATAACAATATTACAATATATATATATAACAATAACAATATCAATATATATATATATACACACACTGAACAAAAATGAAAAGGCAGCATGGAAAGTGTTGGTTTCATGTTTCATGGGCTGAAATAAATGATCCTAGACATTTTCCATATGTACAAAAATGCTTATTTCTCTTAAATGTTGTGCACAAATGTGTTTAGTTAGTGAGCATTTCTCCTTTACCAAGATAATCCAACCACCTGACAGGTGTGGCATATCAGAAGCTAATTAAACAGCCTGGTCATTACACAGGTGCACCTTGTGCTGGGGACAATAAAAGGCCACTATAAAGTGTGCAGTTTTGTCAAACACAATGCCACAGATGTCTCAGATTTTGAGGGAGCGTGAAATTGGCATGCTGACTGCAGGAATGTCCACCAGAGCTGTTGCCAGAGAATTTAATTATATATATATATTTTTAATCATAAACCGCCTCCATCGTCATTTTAATGAATTTGTCAGTACGTCCAACCGGCCTCACAACCACAGACCACGTGTTACCACGCCAACCCAGGACCTCCACATCCGACTTCTTCACCTGCGGGACCCAGACAACTGATAAAACTGTGGGTTTGCAAAACCGAAGAATTTCTGCAGAAACCGCATCAGGGAAGCTCATCTGTGTGCTCGTCATCCTCACCAGGGTCTTGACCTGACTGCAGTTCGGCATCGTAACCGACTTCAGTGGGTAAATGCTCACCTTTGATGGCACACTGGCACTCTGGAGAAGTGTGCACTTCACGGATGAATCCAGATTTCAACTGTACCGGGCAGATGGCAGACATTGTGTGGGCGAGCGGTTTGCTGATGTCAACATTGTGAACAGAGCGCCCCATGGTGGCGGTGGGGTAATGGGCAGGTATAAGCTACGGACAACGAACACAATTGCAATTTTATGGATGGCGATTTAAATGCAGAGAGATACCGTGATGAGATCCCGAGGCCCGTTGTCGTGCCATTAATCCGCCGCCATCATCGTGATAATGCTCAGCCCCATGTTACAACATTCCACAATCAACAGCCCTGATGAATTCTATGTGAAGGAGATGTGTTGCGCTGCCTGACAAACGGTCACACCAGATACTGACTGATGTTCTGATCCACAACCCCTAATTCTATGTGAAGGAGATGTGTTGCGCTGCCTGAGGAAAACGGTCACACCAGATACTGACTGATGTTCTGATCCACAACCCCTAATTCTATGTGAAGGAGATGTGTTGCGCTGCCTGAGGAAAGCGGTCACACCAGATACTGACTGATGTTCTGATCCACAACCCCTAGTTTCAAAAAGAAGAAGAAGATATTTGTGACCAACAGATGCATATCTGTATTCCCAGTCATGTGACATCCATAGATTAGGGCCTAATACATTTCAGTTCCATTGACTGGTTTCCTCACATGAACTGGAACTCAGTAACATCTTAGATGTTGTTGCATGTTGTTTATGTTGTGTTGCATGTTGTTTATATTGTGTTTATATTTTAGTTGAGTGTCATAATAATAACAGTAGAAAGATGTGTTTCTCAGCCAACAGCTCTGGGCCCAGGCTCAACTAAACTAAACACGCTCAAATGAATGAGGCCCCATGGCGTCTCCCACTGTGTGTGTGTGAGTGTGAGTAAGACGAGGAGAGAGTCCAGAATATGTTTAACAGAAGTCAGAACAACAGCTTGTAACTTTCAGATGATGCAGAAAATAACAACAAGCCAAATATATAATGTACTATAATGGCTCATGTGATGTGGTCAGTTGATAGATTTGAACTGTTTGGAGTGTAGAACAGGTTTTAAAAGGCTTTAGTGTAAACTACTGGTTCTGTCCGATGACATCACCGGGTTCCGTCCGTGACATCACAGGCTCTGTTCCGTTCTAGTATGACATCACTGGTTCCATCCGATGACCTCGAGAAGAGAGCTTTGAGGAGGCGAGACTCGTAGGTGGCCGGTGTTCTTTCGATGTGCATCCTGTCCTCCTCCAGTGGCTGTTCTATCATGGCTGGCTCTGTCTTACCGTACACTACAGGGAGAGAGAGGAGAGGAAAGAGTGAGAGGAGAGGGGGAGGAGAGGGGGAGGAGAGGGAGGGGAGAGAGGGGAGAGGAGAGGAGAGGGGGAGGAGAAGAGAGAGGGGAGGAGAGGAGAGGGGAGAGGAGAGGAGAGGGGGAGGGGGGGGAGAGGAGAAGAGGAGAGGGAGGGGAGAGGGGGAGAGGAAGAGAGGGGGGAGAGGAGAGGGGGGGGAGGGAGAGGGAGGGGGAGAGGGGAGGGAGAGGGGGGAGTGAGAAGGGAGAGGAGGAGAGGAGAGGGGGAGGAGAGGAGAGAAGGGGGGGAGGAGGAGAGGGGGAGGGAGAGGAGGGGGAGGGGAGGAGAGGAGGGGAGAGGAGAAGAGAGAGGGGGGGAGGAGATGGGAGGGAGAGGAGAGGGGGGGGAGGGAGGGGGAGAGGAGAGGAGAAGAGAGAGAGAGGAAAGGGGGAGGAGAGGGAGGGGGGGAGTGAAGGAGAGGGGGGAGAGGGAGGGAGGAGAGAGGAGAGAGGGGAGGAGAGGAGAGGGGAGGGGGAGGAGGGGAGGGGGGGGAGGAGAGGAGAGGGGGGGAGGGGGAGGGAGGAGAGGGGGAGAGGGAGGGAGGGAGAGGAGGGGGAGGGAGGGGAGGGGGGGGAGGAGAGGAGAGGGGGGAGGGAGGGGAGGGAAAGAGGGGGAGGAGAGGAGAGAGGGGGGAGAGGGAGGGGGGAGAGGGGCAGGGAAGGGAGAGGAGAGGGAGAGGAGAAGAGAGAGGGAGGAGAGGGGGAGGAGAGAGAGGGGAGGGAGAGGAGAGGGGGAGAAGAGAGAGGGGGAGAGGAGAAGAGAGAGGGGGAGGAGAGGAGAGAGGGAGTGGGGAGGAGAGGAGAGGGGGAGGGGAGAGGAGAGGGGGGAGAGGAGAGGAGAGGAGAGGAGAGAGGGGAGAGAGAAGAGAGAGGGGAGAGGAGAGGGGGAGGAGAGGAGAGAGGGAGGGGGAGGAGAGAGAGGAGAGAGGGGAGAGGAGAAGAGGAGAGGGGGAGGAGAGGAGAGAGGGGAGAGGAGAGGGGAGGAGAAGAGAGAGTGGGAGAGGAGAGGAGAGGGGGAGGAGAGAAGAGAGGGGAGGGGAGGAGAGGAGAGGGGGAGAGGAGAAGAGAGAGGGGGAGGAGATGGGGGAGGGGAGAGAGGAGAGGGGGAGAGGGGAGGGGAGAGGAGAGGAGAAGAGAGAGGGGGAGAGGAAAGGGGGAGGAGAGGAGAGGGGGAGGAGAGGAGAGGGGGAGGAGAGGGGAGGGGGAGGAGAGGAGAGAGGAGAAGAGGGGGAGAGGAGAGGGGGAGGAGAGAGAGAGGGGAGGGGGAGGGGGAGGGAGAGAGAGGGGGAGGAGAGAGAGGGGAGGGAGAGGAGAGAGAGAGGGGGAGGGAGAGGGGGAGGGGAGAGGAGAGGGGGAGGAGAGAGAGAGAGGGGGAGAGGGAGGGGGAGAGGGAGGGGGAAGGAGAGAGAGAGGGGGAGAGGAGTAAGAGAGGGAGGATATGGGGAGGAGAGGAGAGGGGGAGGGAGAGAGAGGGGGAGAAGAGAGAGGGGGAGAGGAGAGGAGAGAGGGAGGGAGAGGAGGAGAGGGGAGGAGAGGAGAGGGGGAGAGAGGGGAGAGAGAGGGGGAGGAGAGGGGGAGAGGGAGGGGGAGGGAGAGGAGAGGAGAGGAGAGGAAAGAGGGGGAGGGAGAGGAGAGGGACGTGGGAGGTAAAATGGTGTGTTGAAACTGTGTGTGTGTGTGTATGTGTGTGTGTGCGCGCACGTGTGTCTGTAGGTGTGTGTGTGAGTGTGCATGTGTGTGTGTGTCTGTCTGCACGTGTGTAATTATGTATGTCTGTATGTGTGTGTGTGTGTGTGTATGTATGTATGTATGTGTATGTGTGTGTATGTCTGTATGTGTGTGTATGTGTGTGTGTATGTTGTGTCTGTGTGTATGTGTGTGTCTGTATGTATGTGTATGTGTGTGTCTGTATGTGTCTGTGTGTCTGTATGTGTGTGTCTGTATGTGTGTGTGTCTGTATGTGTGTGTGTATGTATGTGTGTGTGTATGTATGTGTGTGTGTGTGTGTGTGCGTCCCTCACCTTCACAGTGCTCAGGAACTGAATACCTCCTGAACAACGGAGTCCCTGATCATGATCATGTGTTTGGCCGTGTTCTCAGCAGAGACAGGAAACAGCGCTTAGCATAGAACCAGGTGTCTGTTCCCAGCTACACACACAGGACTGACAACCAATGAGAGAAGGATACGAAACCCTGGTCACAGGAATAGATATGTCCTTCTCGGGGGGCAGGGATATACACTCTGGAGACTCAAAGTCATTTGACAGGTACCCTCATATAAACAACTTGTACCTGGCCTGAAAACCTAAAACCAGTTAAACCAGTTAAAACCAGTTTAAAACAAGTAAAACCAGCTAAAACCAGCTAAAACCAGTTAAACAAGCTAAAACCGGGTTAAAACCAGCTAAAACCAGTTAAACAAGCTAAAACCAGTTAAACAAGCTAAAACCAGTTAAAACAAGCTAAAACCAGTTAAACAAGCTAAAACCAGTTAAAACAAGTGTGTGGTTGATAGAGTTGTAGGAATGACAACAACACTCCTACAGAGACATTCTCTGTGTGTGTTCAGCTGGGCCGAGTGAGCAGACACAGGTGCAGAACTCTGGGCTATGTTCGGTTGGCCAATATCTAAACAAAGATCAAACACTCTGGAAGGGATGTCCAAATGACACCCTATTCCTATATAGTGCACTACTTTTAAACAGAGTAGTGTACTATATAGGGAATAGGGTGTCATTTAGACACACTATTTATGTTTGTCAGGGCTGAAGTAGTAGAAAACATCCAAAAACATTGGCTTTCCAAGAGAATGTTCCAGAACTGCGGATAGAAAAACAATGCAACCTTCTTGTTGTACGGTTCCAGACTTTTGATGACACCGGGGTGATGCAAAGTCAGTTCCCTGGCACAGTACAGGGTCCTGGAAGAGAGATATAAACCTATTAACCCAGGGTCCTGGATAAACCCTATTAACACAGTACAGGGTCCTGGAAGAGAAGATATAAACTAACACAGTATTAACACAGAAACCTACAGGGTCCTGGAAGAGACATAGAAACCCTATTAACACAGTACAGGGTCCTGGAAGAGAGATATAAACCCTATTAACTCAGTACAGGGTCCTGGAAGAGAGATAGAAACCTATTAACACAGTACAGGGTCCTGTAAGAGATATAAACACTATTAACACAGTACAGGGTCCTGGAAGAGATAGAAACCCTATTAACACAGTACAGGGTCCTGGAAGAGATATAAACCCTATTAACACAGTACAGGGTCCTGGAAGAGAGATATAAACCCTATTAACTCAGTACAGGGTCCTGGAAGAGAGATATAAACCCTATTAACACAGTACAGGGTCCTGGAAAGAGATAAACCCTATTAACTCAGTACAGGGTCCTGGAAGAGAGATATAAACCCTATTAACACAGTACAGGGTCCTGGGAAGAAACCCCTATTAACACAGACAGGGTCCTAGATATAAACCCCATTAACACAGTGCAGGGTCCAGGAAGAGACATAAAAAACACTATTAACACAGTACAGGGTCCTAGAAGAGACATGGCCTATTAACACAGTACATCGTCCTGGAAGAGAGATAGAAACCCCATTAACACAGTGTAGTGTAACAGAACCTGTCAATGTAACCAGTGATGTAGTGGTAAAACAATAATGTAACGACTCCCTATACATTCAATGCATTTCCCCCAAAGGTGGGTGAGAAGAGTTTCTGTAAGTTCCCTCCACTACACCGCTGAAGGACCGTGGTAAATCCAACTCACCCCATAACCAGGTTGATTGATACAGAGGTGGAAGACTTTCTTATCGGGTCGTCGTAGGAGATCTGCTCTTCCTCCTTCTCGATCTTCCTCATCAGTTCTTCAGCCTGAGGACAACGGGGTTACAGGAACAGTGGTGGGATCAGATGTTTCACTGTGTTTTATACTGTAAACTCCACTCACTCACTCACTCACTCACTCACTCACTCACTCACTCACTCACTACCACTCACTACTCACTCACACCTCACTCACCTCACTCTACCTCACTCACCTCACCACTCACTCACTCACTCACTCACTCACTCACCTCACTCACTCACTCACCTCACTCACCTCACTCACTCACTCACCTCACTCCTCACCTCACTCACTCCCCCTCACTCACCTCATTCACCTCACTCACTGATCACCTCACTCACTCACCTCACTCACTCCACCTCACTCACTCACTCACCACCTCACTCACTCACCTCACTGCTCACTCACTCACCTCACTCACTCACTCCCACTCTCACCTCACTCACCTCACCTCACCACCACTCACTCACTCACTCACTCACTCACTCACCACCACCACTCACCACCACCACCACCACCACCACCACTCACTCACCTCACCCTCACCTCACTCACTCACCCTCACTCACTCACCTCACTCACTCACTCACTCACTCACCTCACTCACTCACCACCTCACCACCACCACTCACCACCACCACCACTCACTGGTCACCACCACCACTCACTCACTCACTCACTCACTCACTCACCTCACTCACCTGTGGATGTTCACTTCATCACTCCAGAAACACACTCACTCACCACCTGTTCCCTACATAGTCACTCACCACCACTCACTCACCACCACCATTTCCTACCTCTTCTGGTTCTGGGAAGTCACTGATATAGGAGACACACAGGTTAGCCAGCACAACAGCAGACATTCAGGATCTGGAGAGGTGGGAAGAGAAGGGGAGAGAGAGACTGAAGGGGGGAGAGAGGAGAAGAGAGAGAGAGACAGAGTGGGAGAGATGGAATGGAGAGAGAGAGATAGATAGAGACAGAGAAGGGAAAGAGAGAGAGAGATCAGTCAGAAGGACACTGGGAGAAGGGCAGACCTGCGTTGGTAAACTGTGGATGTTCAATACTTCATCACTCCAGAAACACTAAAGTATCATGCAGAGATGAGACACAGCATTCCGAGCATCCATTGACTGGCCACCCCATTTTGCACCCTACATAGACTGGCACTACCTTTGACCAGAGTGCCACTATGAGTCACTGCAAGGGGATGGGCAAAATTAGTGCAGGGTTTGTAGGGAATAAGTGGACCATTTGGGACGAGACAGGGCCAAAGTGTGAGACTGGCAACAGAACTGCATTCAGAGTCACTGCACTGACTACGGCCACCAGAGACTGAGACTGGCCACTGCATTCAGAGTCACTGCACTCTGCCACCTCCAGGTGTGAGAATGGCCACTGCATTCAGAGTCACTGCACTCTGCCACCAGGGGTGAGAACCGGCCACTGCCTCCATTCAGAGTCACTGCAGAACTCTCACACCCAGACCTCCTGTAGTAGTCCTATACTTATTTGTGAGAATGGCCACTGCATTCAGAGTCACTGTCAACTCTCTATGACCACCAGGTCTGTGAGACTGGCCACTGCATTCAGAGTCACTGCACTCTCCCACCAGGTGTGAGAATGGCCACTGCATTCACGGTCCAACAGTCACTGCACCTCTCTCACCAGGGGGTGAGACTGGCCACCTACATTCAGAATCACTGCACTCTCCCACCAGAGGTGAGACTGGCCACTGCATTCAGGTCACTGCACTACCAGACCTCCCACCAGAGGTGTATGACTGGCTACTGTCATTCCAGACCTCCCACTGCACTCTCCCACCAGGGGTGAGACTGTCCACTGCATTCAGAGTCACTGCACTCTCCCTATTATGCAGGGGGTGAGACTGTCCACTGCATTCAGAGTCACTGCACTCCTCCCACCATAGGGTGAGAGACTGGCCACCTCCTATTATCCAGAGTCCTCGGCACTCTCCCCACCAGGGGTGAGACTGGCCACTGCATTCAGAGTCACTGCACTCTCCCACCAGGGGTGAGACCCAAAAGGACCTCCTATTATCTGCATTCAGAGTCACTGCACTCTCCTATTACCAGGGGTGAGACTATAGTCTATATGGCAGACCTCCTATTACAGGGACGTGGGTGTTACCGAGGGTTTACGTCGGCAGGGACACTCCTGTATATTACAGTGTTCCAGCTATGTAGCCATGCTAGGGGAGCAGAGACAGGATTCATTTCAACAGCAGCATGACATCACCAGACCTCCTATTATCCTGTAGTCTGTATGACATCAACACCAGACCTCCAGATTATCCTGTAGTCTGTATGACTACGGTCAACAGAACTATAGTCTATATGACCACCAGACCTCCTATTATCCTTGTAGTCTGTGCGGACTCGGTCCAACAGAACTATAGTCTATATGACCACCAGACCTCCTATTATCCTGTAGTCTGTATGACTACGGTCAACAGAACTATAGTCTATATGAACCACCAGACCTCCTATTATCCTGTAGTCTGTATGACTCGGTCAACAGAACTATAGTCTATATGACCACCAGACTCCTATTATCCTGTAGTCTGTATGACTACGGTCAACAGAACTATAGTCTATATGACCACCAGACCTCCTATTATCCAGTCTGTATGACTACGGTCAACAGAACTATAGTCTATATGACCACCAGACCTCCTATTATCCTGTAGTCTGTATGACTATGGTCAACAGAACTATAGTCTATATGACCACCAGACCCTCCTATTATCCTGTAGTCTGCATGACTACGGTCAACAGAACTATAGTCTATATGACCACCAGACCTCCCTATTATCCTGTAGTCAGCAGAACTGTATGACCCACCGGGTCAACAGAACTATAGTCTATATGACCACCAGACCTCCTATTATCCTGTAGTCACCAACATGACTACGGTCAACAGAACTGCAAGCCACCAGACCTAGTCTATATGACCACCAGACCTCCTATTATCCTGTAGTCTGTATGACTACGGTCAGCAGAACTATAGTCTATATGACCACCAGACCTCCCTATCCTGCAGTCTGTATGACACGGTCAACAGAACTATAGTCTATATGACCACCAGACCTCCTATTATCCTGTAGTCTGTATGACCCGGTCAACAGAACTATAGTCTATGACCACCAGACCTCCTATTATCCTGTAGTCTGTAAGGACTACGGTCAACAGAACTATAGTCTATAAGGACCACCAGACCTCCTATTATCCTAGTACAGTCTGTATGACTCGGTCCAACCAGAACTATAGTCTGTATGACTACGGTCAACAGTAATTCACTACAGAGGTGTTCTGAACAGAAACAGGAGGCCCGTAAACATTCAAATGGTATTACACTGTGCCTTAGGAAAGCATTCAGTCCTCTTGACTTTTCCAAAACCTTTGCTACGTTACAGCCTTATTCTAAAATGGATGAAATAAAACATGTTCCTCAGCAATCTACACACAATAACCCAAAACAAGAAAGCGAAAACAGTTTTCTATAATTTTTTTGCTAAAAATAAAAATAAGAATGATGTTTTTTTTTTTTATTCAGACCCTTTGCGATGAGACTTGAAATTGATCTCAGGTACATCCTGTTTCCTTGATCATCTTTGAGATGTTTCTACAACTTGATTGGAGTCCAGCTGTGGGTAAATACAGTTGATTGGTCATGATTTGGGAAAGGCACACACCTGTCTATATGAAAGGTTCCACAGTTGACAGAGCATGTCAGAGAAAAAACCAAGCCATGAGGTGGAATGAATTGTCCATAGAGGTCCAAGACAGGACTGTGTCGAGGCACAGATCTGGGAAGGGTACCAAAACATTTCTGCAGCATTGAAGGAACACAGTGGCCTCATCATTCTTAAATGGAAGATGTTTGGAACCACCAAGACTCTTTCCAGAGTTGGCCGCCCGGCCAAACTGAGCTGATCGGGGAGAAGGACCTTGGTCAGAGAGGTGACCAGAACCTGATGGTCACGCTGACAGAGCTCCAGAGTTCCTCTGTGGAGATGGCACTGTAGCACTCCACCAATCAGGCCTTTATGGTAGAGTGGCCAGACAGAAGCCACTCCTCAGTAAAAACACATGAAAGCCCACTAGGAATTTAAAAGGCAGCTAAGACTCTCAGACCATGAGAAACAAGATTCTCTGGTCTGATGAAACCAAGATTTGCTCTTTGGTGTGAATGCCATGCATTACGTCTGGAGGATATCTGGCACCATCCCTATGGTGAAGCATGGTGGTGGCAGCATCATGCTGTGGTGATTTTTTTCAGCGGCATGGAGACTAGTCAAGATCGAGGCAAAGATGAACGGAGCAAAGTATAGAGAGATCCTTGATGAAAACCTGCTCCAGAGCACTCAGGACCTCAGACTGGGGCTTAAGGTTCACCTTCCAACAGGACGACGACCCTAAGCACACAGCCAAGACAATGCAGGAGTGGCTTCGGGACAAGTCTCTGAATGTCCTTGAGTGTCCCAGCCAGAAACTGGACTTGAACCCGATTGAACATCTTTGGAGACCTTAAAATAGCTGTGCAGCGACACTCCCCATCCAACCTGACAGAGCTTGGAGAGGATCTGCAGAGAAGAATGGGAGAAACTCCCCAAATACAAGTGTACCCAAGCTTGTAGCGTCATACCCAAGAAGACTCAAGGCTGTAATCACTGCCAAAGGTGCTTCAACAAAGTACTGAGTAAAGGGTCTGTATACTTATGTAAATGTGATATTTCAGTTTTTAATTTTTAATAAATTAGCAAAAAAAACATTTTTACTTTGTCATTATGGGGTATTGTTTGTAGGTTGATGAGGAAAAAACATTTGAATCAATTTTAGAATAAGTCTGTAAATGTAACAAAGTGTGGAAAAAGTCAAGGGGTCTGAATATTTTCCTGAAGGCAATGTATGTGATCCCTCCCTCTCTCCCTTTCTCCCCCATCTCCCTCCCCTCTCTCCTTTCTCCCCATCTCCCCCTCTCCTTTCTCCCCCATCTCCCTCCCTCTCCCCCCCATCTCTCCTCCCTCTCTCCTTTCTCCCCCATCTCCCTCCCTCTCTCCTTTCTCCCCATCTCCCTCCCTCTCTCCTTTCTCCCCCATCTCTCCCCCTCTCTCCTTTCTCCCCCATCTCCCCCTCTCTCCTTTCTCCCCCCATCTCCCCCCTCTCCTTTCTCCCCCCATCTCCCCCTCTCTCCTTTCTCCCCCATCTCCCCCCCTCTCTCCTTTCTCCCCCATCTCCCCCTCTCTCCTTTCTCCCCCCATCTCCTCCCTCTCCCCCATCTCCTCCCTCTCTCCCCCATCTCCCTCCCTCTCTCCTTTTCTCCCCCATCTCCCTCCCTCTCTCCTTTCTCCCCATCCCCATCCCTCTCTCCTTTCTCCCCCATCCCTCCCTCTCCTCTCTCCCCCATCTCCCTCCCCTCTCCCCCATCTCCTCCTCTCTAGTTAACTCACGTTGTCGTAGTGTTTCTTAACGATGGGTTCGTAAAAGCCGATGGCTTCCTTGTACTTGTTCTCCTGCATGAAGAGAACGTGAGCCACGTTGAGCTTCCAGGTGTCGTGTTCGTTGCAGAACTCCACCGACTACGGAAGATCTTCTCAACCATCTGGTAGTTCTCCCTGTTCCAGTAGATCTTAGCCTGGGCCATCAGAAATGGGATGTACCTACAGGACAGGACAACAGTTATATACCAGTAGATCTTAGCCTGGGCCATCAGAACTGGGATGTACCTACAGGACAGGACAACAGTTATATACCAGTAGATCTTAGCCTGGGTTATCAGCACTGGGATGTACCTACAGGACAACAGTTATATACCAGTAGATCTTAGCCTGGGTTATCAGCACTGGGATGTACCTACAGGACAGGACAACAGTTATATACCAGTAGATCTTAGCCTGGGTTATCAGCACTGGGATGTACCTACAGGACAGGACAACAGTTATATACCAGTAGATCTTAGCCTGGGTTATCAGCACTGGGATGTACCTACAGGACAGGACAACAGTTATATACCAGTAGATCTTAGCCTGGGTTATCAGCACTGGGATGTACCTACAGGACAGGACAACAGTTATATACCAGTAGATCTTAGCCTGGGTTATCAGCACTGGGATGTACCTACAGGACAACAGTTATATACCAGTAGATCTTAGCCTGGGTTATCAGCACTGGGATGTACCTACAGGACAACAGTTATATACCAGTAGATCTTAGCCTGGGCCATCAGAACTGGGATGTACCTACAGGACAGGACAACAGTTTATATACCAGTAGATCTTAGCCTGGGTTATCAGCACAGAGATGTACCTACAGGACAGGACAACAGTTATATACCAGTAGATCTTAGCCTGGGTTATCAGAACTGGGATGTACCTACAGGACAGGACAACAGTTATATACCAGTAGATCTTAGCCTGGGTTATCAGCACAGAGATGTACCTACAGGACAGGACAACAGTTATATACCAGTAGATCTTAGCCTGGGTTATCAGCACAGAGATGTACCTACAGGACAGGACAACAGTTATATACCAGTAGATCTTAGCCTGGGTTATCAGCACAGAGATGTACCTACAGGACAGGACAACAGCTATATACCCATTATATACAGTGGTTCCTCCTTTAAAAGTTGCATCATACAGCACCTTCTGCTGCAGCCTGGAACGTTATCATGGTCAATTTTCTCTGTTAATGGAGTGCTAGTTTGACCACCAGGGCACTTTGAGAAGCATTTGATAGTCTTCCATAAATCAAATCAAATCAGATTTTAGCCATGGTTCAGCAGATGTTAATGCGAGTGTAGGAAATGTTTGTGCTTCTAGTTCCGACAATGCAGTAATAACCAACAAGTAATCTAACTAACAATTCCAAAACTACTGTCTTATACACAGTGTAAGGGGATACAGAATATGTACATAAGGATATATGAGTGAGTGATGGTACAGAGCAGATCAGTAGATGGTTATCAGTACAGTATATACATATGAGATGAGTATGTAGACAAAGTAAACAAAGTGGCATAGTTAAAGTGGCTAGTGACATAAGAATGCAACGATGATTATATACCAGTATATACATATGCATAGAGATGAATAGTGTAGGGTAAGTAACATTATATAAGGTAGCATTGTTTAAAGTGGCTAGTGATATATTTACATAATTTCCCATCAATTCCCATTATTAAAGTGGCTGGAGTTGGGTCAGTGTCAATGACAGTGTGTTGGCAGCAGCCACTTATGTTACCAGTAGATGTTTAACAGTCTGATGGCCTTGAGATAGAAGCTGTTTTCAGTCCTCGGTCCCAACTTTGATGCACCAGTAGATCTCGCTTCTGGATGATAGAACGGGATGAACAGGCAGTGGTTCGGGTGGTTGATGTCCTTGATGATCTTTATGGCCTCCTGTAACAGCGGGTGGTGTAGGTGTCCTGGAGGGCAGGTAGTTTGCCCCGGTGATGCGTTGTGCAGACCTCACTACCCTCTGGAGAGCCTACAGGTTGAGGGCGGAGCATATTGACATTACCAGAGAATTTAAAACCTTTTTTGTAATGACATAGCATATAAATCTAACTTGATTATTTAGCAGACATCACTTCCTTATAGCCGTCTGGATGAGAACGATGCCCATGTTGTCTGTTCTCTTTGGTCGCAATGTCTTCTTTTTTTAGATAAACAGCTTGTTTTTGAATGGTAACTGTGTAACAGGTGGAGTTTTCGGGGTGAGGAAAGGTGTGACTTCCAGGTTACAATCGGCTATAAGTATACAGCAGCAGTCCTCACTTTGATTATGCTGTAACAACGTGATGTAGCACCATGACCAGGATCTCTATTCATTTCTCTATTCATTTCTCTATTCATTTCTCTATTCATTTAAGTGAGCAGATTAGGGCTTTCAGGAGGAATATGGAAAATCTACTGGAGACATTTCAAAGTACTGGTAGACTTGGTGATTTTGGTCACGGACATTTACCTATTCACAAACAATATAATCAGATGCCTGTTTTACTCCGACCTCGAAAGCCCAGGAAAATGATCAGGTACGGTAGGCTGCAACACTGTAAAGCCCAGGAAAATGATCAGGTACAGTAGGCTACAATACTGTAAAGCCCAGGAAAATGATCAGGTACAGTAGGTTACAATACTGTAAAGCCCAGGAAAATGATCAGGTACAGTAGGCTACAATACTGTAAAGCCTAGCAAAATGATCAGGTACAGTTGGCGACAATACTGTAAAGCCCAGCAGAATGATCAGGTACAGTAGGCTACAATACTGTAAAGCCCAGGAAAATGATCAGGTACAGTAGGCTACAATACTGTAAAGCCCAGGAAAATGATCAGGTACAGTAGGCTACAATACTGTAAAGCCCAGGAAAATGATCAGGTACAGTAGGCTACAATACTGTAAAGCCCAGGAAAATGATCAGGTACAGTAGGTTACAATACTGTAAAAGCCCAGGAAAATGATATACAGTAGGCTACAATACTGTAAAGCCTAGCAAAATGATCAGGTACAGTTAGACAATACTGTAAGCCCAGCAGAATGATCAGGTACAGTAGGCTACAATACTGTAAAGCCTAGCAAAATGATCAGGTACAGTAGGCTACAATACTGTAAAGCCCAGGAAAATGATCAGGTACAGTAGGCTACAATACTGTAAAGCCTAGCAAAATGATCAGGTACAGTAGGCTACAATAAGTAAAGCCCAGGAATATGATCAGGTACAGTAGGCTACAATACTGTAAAGCCCAGGAAAATGATCAGGTACAGTAGGCTACAATACTGTAAAGCCCAGGAAAATGATCAGGTACAGTAGGCTACAATACTGTAAAGCCCAGGAAAATGATCAGGTACAGTAGGCTACAATACTGTAAAGCCCAGGAAAATGATCAGGTACAGTAGGCTACAATACTGTAAAGCCCAGGAAAATGATCAGGTACTGGGCTACAATACTGTAAAGCCCAGGAAAATGATCAGGTACAGTAGGCTACAATACTGTAAAGCCCAGGAAAATGATCAGGTACAGTAGGTTACAATACTGTAAAGCCCAGGAAAATGATCAGGTACAGTAGGCTACAATACTGTAAAGCCTAGCAAAATGATCAGGTACAGTTGGCGACAATACTGTAAAGCCCAGCAGAATGATCAGGTACAGTAGACTACAATACTGTAAAGCCTAGCAAAATGATCAGGTACAGTAGGCTACAATACTGTAAAGCCCAGGAAAATGATCAGGTACAGTAGGCTACAATACTGTAAAGCCTAGCAAAATGATCAGGTACAGTAGGCTACAATACTGTAAAGCCCAGGAATATGATCAGGTACAGTAGGCTACAATACTGTAAAGCCCAGGAAAATGATCAGGTACAGTAGGCTACAATACTGTAAAGCCCAGGAAAATGATCAGGTACAGTAGGCTACAATATCTAAAGCCCAGGAAAATGATCAGTACAGTAGGCTACAATACTGTTAAAGCCCAGAGAAAATGATCAGGTACAGTAGGCTACAATACTGTAAAGCCCAGGAAAATGATCAGGTACAGTAAACAATACTGTAAAGCCCAGGAACATGATCAGGTACAGTTAGGTTACAATACTGTAAAGCCCAGGAAAATGATCAGGTACAGTAGGCTACAATACTGTAAAGCCCAGGAAAATGATCAGGTACAGTAGGCTACAATACTGTAAAGCCCAGGAATATGATCAGGTACAGTAGGTACAACACTGTACAGCCCAGGAATATGATCAGGTACAGTGGCTACATTACTGTAAAGCCCAGGAAAATGATCAGGTACAGTAGGCTACAATACTGTAAAGCCCAGGAAAATGATCAGGTACAGTAGGCTACAATACTGTAAAGCCCAGGAAAATGATCAGGTACAGTAGGCTACAATACTGTAAAGCCCAGGAAAATGATCAGGTACAGTAGGCTACAATACTGTAAAGCCCAGGAAAATGATCAGGTACAGTAGGCTACAATACTGTAAAGCCCAGGAAAATGATCAGGTACAGTAGGCTACAATACTGTAAAGCCCAGGAAAATGATCAGGTACAGTAGGCTACAATACTGTAAAGCCCAGGAAAATGATCAGGTACAGTAGGCTACAATACTGTAAAGCCCAGGAAAATGATCAGGTACAGTAGGCTACAATACTGTAAAGCCCAGCAGAATGATCAGGTACAGTAGGCTACAATACTAAAGCCCAGGAATATGATCAGGTACAGTAGGCTACAATACTGTAAAGCCCAGGAAAATGATCAGGTACAGTAGGCTACAATACTGTAAAGCCCAGGAAAATGATCAGGTACAGTAGGCTACAATACTGTAAAGCCCAGCAGAATGATCAGGTACAGTAGGCTACAATACTGTAAAGCCCAGCAGAATGATCAGGTACAGTAGGCTACAATACTGTAAAGCCCAGGAAAATGATCAGGTACAGTAGGCTACAATACTGTAAAGCCCAGGAATATGATCAGGTACAGTAGGCTACAATACTGTAAAGCCCAGGAAAATGATCAGGTACAGTAGGCTACAATACTGTAAAGCCCAGGAAAATGATCAGGTACAGTAGGCTACAATACTGTAAAGCCCAGGAAAATGATCAGGTACAGTAGGCTACAATACTGTAAAGCCCAGGAAAATGATCAGGTACAGTAGGCTACAATACAAAAGCCCAGCAGAATGATCAGGTACAGTAGGCTACAATACTGTAAAGCCCAGGAATATGATCAGGTACAGTAGGCTACAATACTGTAAAGCCCAGGAAAATGATCAGGTACAGTAGGCTACAATACTGTAAAGCCCAGGAAAATGATCAGGTACAGTAGGCTACAATACTGTAAAGCCCAGGAATATGATCAGGTACAGTAGGCTACAACACTGTACAGCCCAGGAATATGATCAGGTACAGTAGGCTACAATACTGTAAAGCCCAGGAAAATGATCAGGTACAGTAGGCTACAATACTGTAAAGCCCAGGAAAATGATCAGGTACAGTAGGCTACAATACTGTAAAGCCCAGGAAAATGATCAGGTACAGTAGGCTACAATACTGTAAAGCCCAGGAAAATGATCAGGTACAGTAGGCTACAATACTGTAAAGCCCAGGAAAATGATCAGGTACAGTAGGCTACAATACTGTAAAGCCCAGGAAAATGATCAGGTACAGTAGGCTACAATACTGTAAAGCCCAGGAAAATGATCAGGTACAGTAGGCTACAATACTGTAAAGCCCAGGAAAATGATCAGGTACAGTAGGCTACAATACTGTAAAGCCCAGGAAAATGATCAGGTACAGTAGGCTACAATACTGTAAAGCCCAGCAGAATGATCAGGTACAGTAGGCTACAATACTGTAAAGCCCAGGAATATGATCAGGTACAGGAGGCTACAATACTGTAAGCCCAGGAAAATGATCAGGTACAGTAGGCTACAATACTGTAAAGCCCAGGAAAATGATCAGGTACAGTAGGCTACAATACTGTAAAGCCCAGCAGAATGATCAGGTACAGTAGGCTACAATACTGTAAAGCCCAGCAGAATGATCAGGTACAGTAGGCTACAATACTGTAAAGCCCAGGAATATGATCAGGTACAGTAGGCTACAATACTGTAAAGCCCAGGAAAATGATCAGGTACAGTAGGCTACAATACTGTAAAGCCCAGGAAAATGATCAGGTACAGTAGGCTACAATACTGTAAAGCCCAGCAGAATGATCAGGTACAGTAGGCTACAATACTGTAAAGCCCAGCAGAATGATCAGGTACAGTAGGCTACAATACTGTAAAGCCCAGGAAAATGATCAGGTACAGTAGGCTACAATACTGTAAAGCCCAGCAGAATGATCAGGTACAGTAGGCTACAATACTGTAAAGCCCAGCAGAATGATCAGGTACAGTAGGCTACAATACTGTAAAGCCCAGCAGAATGATCAGGTACAGTAGGCTACAATACTGTAAAGCCCAGCAGAATGATCAGGTACAGTAGGCTACAATACTGTAAAGCCCAGGAATATGATCAGGTACAGTAGGCTACAATACTGTAAAGCCCAGCAGAATGATCAGGTACAGTAGGCTACAATACTGTAAAGCCCAGGAAAATGATCAGGTACAGTAGGCTACAATACTGTAAAGCCCAGCAGAATGATCAGGTACAGTAGGCTACAATACTGTAAAGCCCAGGAAAATGATCAGGTACAGTAGGCTACAATACTGTAAAGCCCAGGAAAATGATCAGGTACAGTAGGCTACAATACTGTAAAGCCCAGGAAAATGATCAGGTACAGTAGGCTACAATACTGTAAAGCCCAGGAAAATGATCAGGTACAGTAGGCTACAATACTGTAAAGCCCAGGAAAATGATCAGGTACAGTAGGCTACAATACTGTAAAGCCCAGGAAAATGATCAGGTACAGTAGGCTACAATACTGTAAAGCCCAGCAGAATGATCAGGTACAGTAGGCTACAATACTGTAAAGCCCAGGAATATGATCAGGTACAGTAGGCTACAATACTGTAAAGCCCAGGAAAATGATCAGGTACAGTAGGCTACAATACTGTAAAGCCCAGGAAAATGATCAGGTACAGTAGGCTACAATACTGTAAAGCCCAGCAGAATGATCAGGTACAGTAGGCTACAATACTGTAAAGCCCAGCAGAATGATCAGGTACAGTAGGCTACAATACTGTAAAGCCCAGGAAAATGATCAGGTACAGTAGGCTACAATACTGTAAAGCCCAGCAGAATGATCAGGTACAGTAGGCTACAATACTGTAAAGCCCAGCAGAATGATCAGGTACAGTAGGCTACAATACTGTAAAGCCCAGCAGAATGATCAGGTACAGTAGGCTACAATACTGTAAAGCCCAGGAAAATGATCAGGTACAGTAGGCTACAATACTGTAAAGCCCAGGAAAATGATCAGGTACAGTAGGCTACAATACTGTAAAGCCCAGCAGAATGATCAGGTACAGTAGGCTACAATACTGTAAAGCCCAGGAATATGATCAGGTACAGTAGGCTACAATACTGTAAAGCCCAGGAAAATGATCAGGTACAGTAGGCTACAATACTGTAAAGCCCAGCAGAATGATCAGGTACAGTAGGCTACAATACTGTAAAGCCCAGCAGAATGATCAGGTACAGTAGGCTACAATACTGTAAAGCCCAGGAAAATGATCAGGTACAGTAGGCTACAATACTGTAAAGCCCAGCAGAATGATCAGGTACAGTAGGCTACAATACTGTAAAGCCCAGCAGAATGATCAGGTACAGTAGGCTACAATACTGTAAAGCCCAGCAGAATGATCAGGTACAGTAGGCTACAATACTGTAAAGCCCAGCAGAATGATCAGGTACAGTAGGCTACAATACTGTAAAGCCCAGGAATATGATCAGGTACAGTAGGCTACAATACTGTAAAGCCCAGCAGAATGATCAGGTACAGTAGGCTACAATACTGTAAAGCCCAGGAATATGATCAGGTACAGTAGGCTACAATACTGTAAAGCCCAGCAGAATGATCAGGTACAGTAGGCTACAATACTGTAAAGCCCAGCAGAATGATCAGGTACAGTAGGCTACAATACTGTAAAGCCCAGCAGAATGATCAGGTACAGTAGGCTACAATACTGTAAAGCCCAGCAGAATGATCAGGTACAGTAGGCTACAATACTGTAAAGTGGATCTAATCATGATAATAAATCGACTGCTGGTCTTTACTGTCTGCTGCACATGTTTACATTGTATTCCAATTCCAGAGAAACTATTCAAGCCGTCGACTCACTGATGAATGAGGATGACGAGCGATCGGTAAAGGCCATCTGTAATCTGCTGACATCACCGCACAACATCAACATCGCTCTAATCACAGTCAGAAGACAGTTGAAGAAACTGGAGAGGACTTATGGTAAGGTTCAGTAAGACATGTTATATATATATATAAACTGGAGGGGAGTTAAGTCCCGCAGCGTCAGCTCCCAACTTTTAAAGCAGGAACCACTATAGCAGTAAATGTTAGCCTGGGGGAGTCACCAATACGGAAGAAGAGGAGACATTGACACTGACCCAACTCCAGCCACTTTAATAATGGGAATGGATGGGAAATGTTGTAAATATATCACTAGCCACTTTAAACAATGCTACCTTATATAATGTTACTTACCCTACATTATTCATCTCATATGCATACGTATATACTGTACTCTACATCATCGACTGCATCTTTATGTAATACATGTATCACTAGCCACTTTAACTATGCCACTTTGTTTACTTTGTCTACATACTCATCTCATATGTATATACTGTACTCGATACCATCTACTGTATGCTGCTCTGTACCATCACTCATTCATATATCCTTATGTACATATTCTTTATCCCCTTACACTGTGTATAAGACAGTAGTTTTGGAATTGTTAGTTAGATTACTTGTTGGTTATTACTGCATTGTCGGAACTAGAAGCACAAGCATTTCGCTACACTCGCATTAACATCTGCTAACCATGTGTATGTGACAAATAAAATTTGATTTGATTTGATACACCATTCAGACAACCAGACAGGGAGAAGGTCCAGACCAGCCACCAATCAGACAGGGAGAATGTCCAGACCAGCCACCAATCAGACAGGGAGAAGGTCCAGACCAGCCACCAATCAGGGAAGAATAATGGACCAAAGTGACCAACCAGCAGAGTAGGTGAGGTAAGTCACCAATCAGGGAAGAGAAAGGTGAGACAAGCTACCAATCAGACAGGAGAATACTCAGTAGGGGCGGGGTCTACTCACTTCTCCACCATCTCATCGTAGTCCTGGAGGGTTTCTTCAAGGCTTCGTTATCCCGGGCTAGTCTGGCTTCCTGTATCTTAGAGACAAAGATTACACACAGGTCACGGGCTAGTCTGGCTTCCTGTATCTTAGAGACAAAGATTACACACAGGTCACGGGCTAGTCTGGCTTCCTGTATCTTAGAGACAAAGATTACACACAGGTCACGGGCTAGTCTGGCTTCCTGTATCCTAGAGACAAAGATTACACACAGGTCACGGACTAGTCTGGCTTCCTGTATCCTAGAGACAAAGATTACACACAGGTCACGGGCTAGTCTGGCTTCCTGTATCCTAGAGACAAAGATTACACACAGGTCACGGGCTAGTCTGGCTTCCTGTATCTTAGAGACAAAGATTACACACAGGTCACGGGCTAGTCTGGCTTCCTGTATCCTAGAGACAAAGATTACACACAGGTCACGGACTAGTCTGGCTTCCTGTATCCTAGAGACAAAGATTACACACAGGTCACGGGCTAGTCTGGCTTCCTGTATCCTAGAGACAAAGATTACACACAGGTCACGGGCTAGTCTGGCTTCCTGTATCTTAGAGACAAAGATTACACACAGGTCACGGGCTAGTCTGGCTTCCTGTATCCTAGAGACAAAGATTACACACAGGTCACGGACTAGTCTGGCTTCCTGTATCCTAGAGACAAAGATTACACACAGGTCACGGGCTAGTCTGGCTTCCTGTATCCTAGAGACAAAGATTACACACAGGTCACGGGCTAGTCTGGCTTCCTGTATCCTAGAGACAAAGATTACACACAGGTCACGGACTAGTCTGGCTTCCTGTATCCTAGAGACAAAGATTACACACAGGTCACGGGCTAGTCTGGCTTCCTGTATCCTAGAGACAAAGATTACACACAGGTCACGGGCTAGTCTGGCTTCCTGTATCCTAGAGACAAAGATTACACACAGGTCACGGGCTAGTCTGGCTTCCTGTATCCTAGAGACAAAGATTACACACAGGTCACGGGCCAGTCTGGCTTCCTGTATCCTAGAGACAAAGATTACACACAGGTCACGAGCTAGTCTGGCTTCCTGTATCCTAGAGACAAAGATTACACACAGGTCACGGGCTAGTCTGGCTTCCTGTATCCTAGAGACAAAGATTACACACAGGTCACGGGCTAGTCTGGCTTCCTGTATCCTAGAGACAAAGACTACACACAGGTCATAGCCTGGCTTCCTGTATCCTAGAGACAAAGATTACACACAGGTCACGGGCTAGCCTGGCTTCCTGTATCCTAGAGACAAAGATTACACACAGGTCACGGGCTAGCCTGGCTTCCTGTATCCTAGAGACAAAGACTACACACAGGTCACGGGCAGCCTGGCTTCCTGTATCCTAGAGACAAAGATTACACACAGGTCACGGGCTAGCCTGGCTTCCTGCACCTTAGAGACAAAGACTACACACAGGTCACGGGCTAGCCTGGCTTCCTGCACCTTAGAGACAGATACACACAGGTCACGGGCTAGCCTGGCTTCCTGCACCTTAGAGACAAAGACTACACACAGGTCACAGGCTAGTCTGGCTTCCTGCACCTTAGAGACAAAGACTACACACAGGTCACGGGCTAGCCTGGCTTCCTGCACCTTAGAGACAAAGATTGCACACAGGTCACGGGCAGTCTGGCTTCCTGCACCTTAGAGACAGACTACACACAGGTCACGGGCTAGCCTGGCTTCCTGCACCTTAGAGACAAAGACTACACACAGGTCACGGGCAGCCTGGCTTCCTGCACCTTAGAGACAAAGATTGCACACAGGTCACGGGCTAGTCTGGCTTCCTGTATCTTAGAGACAAAGATTACACACAGGTCACGGGCTAGTCTGGCTTCCTGTATCCTAGAGACAAAGATTACACACAGGTCACGGACTAGTCTGGCTTCCTGTATCCTAGAGACAAAGATTACACACAGGTCACGGGCTAGTCTGGCTTCCTGTATCCTAGAGACAAAGATTACACACAGGTCACGGGCTAGTCTGGCTTCCTGTATCCTAGAGACAAAGATTACACACAGGTCACGGACTAGTCTGGCTTCCTGTATCCTAGAGACAAAGATTACACACAGGTCACGGGCTAGTCTGGCTTCCTGTATCCTAGAGACAAAGATTACACACAGGTCACGGGCTAGTCTGGCTTCCTGTATCCTAGAGACAAAGATTACACACAGGTCACGGGCTAGTCTGGCTTCCTGTATCCTAGAGACAAAGATTACACACAGGTCACGGGCTAGTCTGGCTTCCTGTATCCTAGAGACAAAGATTACACACAGGTCACGGGCTAGTCTGGCTTCCTGTATCCTAGAGACAAAGATTACACACAGGTCACGGGCTAGTCTGGCTTCCTGTATCCTAGAGACAAAGATTACACACAGGTCACGGGCTAGTCTGGCTTCCTGTATCCTAGAGACAAAGACTACACACAGGTCACGGGCTAGCCTGGCTTCCTGTATCCTAGAGACAAAGATTACACACAGGTCACGGGCTAGCCTGGCTTCCTGTATCCTAGAGACAAAGATTACACACAGGTCACGGGCTAGCCTGGCTTCCTGTATCCTAGAGACAAAGATTACACACAGGTCACGGGCTAGCCTGGCTTCCTGCACCTTAGAGACAAAGACTACACACAGGTCACGGGCTAGCCTGGCTTCCTGCACCTTAGAGACAGATACACACAGGTCACGGGCTAGCCTGGCTTCCTGCACCTTAGAGACAAAGACTACACACAGGTCACAGGCTAGTCTGGCTTCCTGCACCTTAGAGACAAAGACTACACACAGGTCACGGGCTAGCCTGGCTTCCTGCACCTTAGAGACAAAGATTGCACACAGGTCACG
The DNA here is from genome assembly GCF_034236695.1 of Oncorhynchus nerka. Taxonomy (NCBI): domain Eukaryota; kingdom Metazoa; phylum Chordata; class Actinopteri; order Salmoniformes; family Salmonidae; genus Oncorhynchus; species Oncorhynchus nerka. The sequence goes on along the minus strand of NC_088421.1, from coordinate 56,352,091 downwards.
GGCTAGTCTGGCTTCCTGCACCTTAGAGACAGACTACACACAGGTCATGGGCTAGCCTGGCTTCCTGCACCTTAGAGACAAAGACTACACACAGGTCACGGGCTAGCCTGGCTTCCTGCACCTTAGAGACAAAGATTGCACACAGGTCACGGGCTAGTCTGGCTTCCTGCACCTTAGAGACAGACTACACACAGGTCACAGGCTAGTCTGGCTTCCTGCACCTTAGAGACAGACTACACACAGGTCACAGGCTAGTCTGGCTTCCTGCACCTTAGAGACAGACTACACACAGGTCACAGGCTAGTCTGGCTTCCTGCACCTTAGAGACAGACTACACACAGGTCACAGGCTAGAGACAGTCTGGCTTCCTGCACCTTAGAGACAGACTACACACAGGTCACAGGCTAGTCTGGCTTCCTGCACCTTAGAGACAGACTACACACAGGTCACAGGCTAGTCTGGCTTCCTGCACCTTAGAGACAGACTACACACAGGTCACAGGCTAGTCTGGCTTCCTGCACCTTAGAGACAGACTACACACAGGTCACAGGCTAGTCTGGCTTCCTGCACCTTAGAGACAGACTACACACAGGTCACAGGCTAGTCTGGCTTCCTGCACCTTAGAGACAGACTACACACAGGTCACGGGCTAGCCTGGCTTCCTGCACCTTAGAGACAGACTACACACAGGTCACAGGCTAGTCTGGCTTCCTGCACCTTAGAGACAGACTACACACAGGTCACGGGCTAGTCTGGCTTCCTGCACCTTAGAGACAGACTACACACAGGTCACAGGCTAGTCTGGCTTCCTGCACCTTAGAGACAGACTACACACAGGTCACAGGCTAGTCTGGCTTCCTGCACCTTAGAGACAGACTACACACAGGTCACAGGCTAGTCTGGCTTCCTGCACCTTAGAGACAGACTACACACAGGTCACAGGCTAGTCTGGCTTCCTGCACCTTAGAGACAGACTACACACAGGTCACAGGCTAGTCTGGCTTCCTGCACCTTAGAGACAGACTACACACATTTACATTTACATTTAAGTCATTTAGCAGACGCTCTTATCCAGAGCGACTTACAAATTGGTGCTTTCACCTTATGACATCCAGTGTCATAGTGACACACAGGTCACTATGGATGCTTTATGTTGTTCTCTCCAATAATAACACAGTCTTATCACTGTATCCTGAACAGGGGAAAACGTGATGTCATTCTGTAAAAACACATCACTGATAGCTATTTAAAGCTATAAAGGTTAAACAGCACCAATGTGAATGTAGAAGGCTTGGAAAAGGTAAGCTTTCGTCCCAAATGGCACCCTAGTCCCATAGGGCTCAACTCAAAAGTAGTGCACTCTTAGGAAGAAAAAAAAGTGCTATCTAGAACCTATAAAAGGGTTCTTCGGCTGTCCCCATAGGAGAATCCTTTGAAGAACCCTTTTTGGTTCCAGGTAGAACCCTTTTGAGTTCCATGTAGAATCTTGTACACAGAGAGTTCTACATGGAACCAAAAAGAGTTCTTCAAAGGATTTCCCTATGGGGACAGCCGAAGAACCCTTTTGGAACCCTTGCGGTTCCATTCGGGACGCAGACTAAAGCTAATAAACAAGCTGGTGGCCTGAGAGAGCAGAATGGAAGAATGTAACCTGTGGGGCCTCGGACGAAAGAGAAGGAGAATGGAAGACCAAATAGATGAGAGAAGGATGACAACAGGATAACATGATAACCAGACAACATCAACATGATAACCAGACAACATCAACAGGATAACCAGACAACATGAACAGGATAACAGGATAACCAGACAACATCAACAGGATAACCAGACAACATGAACAGGATAACAGGATAACCAGACAACATCAACAGGATAACAGGATAACCAGACAACATCAACAGGATACCAGGATATCCAGACAACATCAACAGGATAACCAGACAACATCAACAGGATAACCAGACAACATCAACAGGATAACCAGACAACATCAACAGGATAACCAGACAACATCAACAGGATAACCAGACAACATCAACAGGATACCAGGATAACCAGACAACATGAACAGGATAACCAGACAACATCAACAGGATAACAGGATAACCAGACAACATCAACAGGATAACCAGACAACATGAACAGGATAACAGGATAACCAGACAACATGAACAGGATAACCAGACAACATCAACAGGATAACAGGATAACCAGACAACATCAACAGGATAACAGGATAACCAGACAACATGAACAGGATAACCAGACAACATGAACAGGATAACAGGATAACCAGACAACATCAATAGGATAACCAGACAACATGAACAGGATAACCAGACAACATGAACAGGATAACATGATAACCAGACAACATCAACAGGATAACAGGATAACCAGACAACATCAACAGGATAACAGGATAACCAGACAACATCAATAGGATAACCAGACAACATCAACAGGATAACCAGACAACATCAACAGGATAACCAGACAACATCAACAGGATAACCAGACAACATCAACAGGATAACCAGACAACATCAACAGGATACCAGGATAACCAGACAACATCAACAGGATAAGCAGACACCATGAACAGGATAACCAGACAACATGAACAGGATAACCAGACAACATCAACAGGATAACAGGATAACCAGACAACATCAACAGGATAACAGGATAACCAGACAACATGAACAGGATAACCAGACACCATCAACAGGATAACCAGACAACATGAACAGGATAACCAGACAACATGAACAGGATAACCAGACAACATCAACAGGATAACCATACAACATCAACAGGATAACCAGACAACATCAACAGGATAACAGGATAACCAGACAACATCAACAGGATAACAGGATAACCAGACAACATCAATAGGATAACCAGACAACATCAACAGGATAACAGGATAACCAGACAACATGAACAGGATAACCAGACAACATCAACAGGATAACCAGACAACATCAACAGGATAACCAGACAACATCAACAGGATAACAGGATAACCAGACAACATCAATAGGATAACCAGACAACATGAACAGGATAACCAGACAACATGAACAGGATAACCAGACAACATCAACAGGATAACAGGATAACCAGACAACATCAACAGGATAACAGGATAACCAGACAACATGAACAGGATAACCAGACACCATCAACAGGATAACCAGACAACATGAACAGGATAACCAGACAACATGAACAGGATAACCAGACAACATCAACAGGATAACCATACAACATCAACAGGATAACCAGACAACATCAACAGGATAACAGCATAACCAGACAACATCAACAGGATAACAGGATAACCAGACAACATCAATAGGATAACCAGACAACATCAACAGGATAACAGGATAACCAGACAACATGAACAGGATAACCAGACAACATCAACAGGATAACCAGACAACATCAACAGGATAACCAGACAACATCAACAGGATAACAGGATAACCAGACAACATCAATAGGATAACCAGACAACATGAACAGGATAACCAGACAACATGAACAGGATAACATGATAACCAGACAACATCAACAGGATAACAGGATAACCAGACAACATCAACAGGATAACAGGATAACCAGACAACATCAACAGGATAACCAGACAAGATAACCAGACAACATCAACAGGATAACAGGATAACCAGACAACATCAACAGGATAACCAGACAAGATTGTAACCTGTTTGGTCAGCTTGCGTAGTTGATCTGTCAACTTGGCGTTCATCTCATCAAACTTCCTGAAGGCCTGCGTTGGTCAAACACAACAGAGACATGATCAGAGACAGGAATATATACCTCAGAATATACAAAGAGCAGGTGGTATACAGTTATTAGTACTAGTAGGCAGTAGGTTGCATGGGGTGATTAGTACTAGACAGTAGGTAGTATACAGTTATTAGTACTAGACAGTAGGTAGTATACAGTTATTAGTACTAGGTAGTAGGTTGTATAAAGTGATTAGTACTAGACAGTAGGTTGTATACAGTGATTAGTACTAGGTAGTAGGTACAGTGATTATACAGTGATTAGTATTAGTACTAGGTAGTAGGTAGTATACAGTGATTAGTACTAGGTAGTAGGTTGTATACAGTGATTAGTACTAGGTAGTAGGTAGTATAGAGTGATTAGTACTAGGTAGTAGGTAGTATAGAGTGATTAGTACTAGGTAGTAGGTAGTATAGAGTGATTAGTACTAGGTAGTAGGTGGTATAGAGTGATTAGTACTAGGTAGTAGGTAGTATAGAGTGATTAGTACTAGGTAGTAGGTAGTATAGAGTGATTAGTACTAGGTAGTAGGTAGTATAGAGTGATTAGTACTAGGTAGTAGGTAGTATAGAGTGATTAGTACTAGGTAGTAGGTAGTATAGAGTGATTAGTACTAGGTAATAGGTAGTATAGAGTGATTAGTACTAGGTAGTAGGTAGTATAGAGTGATTAGTACTAGGTAGTAGGTAGTATAGAGTGATTAGTACTAGGTAGTAGGTAGTATAGAGTGATTAGTACTAGGTAGTAGGTAGTATAGAGTGATTAGTACGAGGTAGTAGGTGGTATAGAGTGATTAGTACTAGGTAGTAGGTAGTATAGAGTGATTAGTACTAGGTAGTAGGTAGTATAGAGTGATTAGTACTAGGTAGTAGGTAGTATAGAGTGATTAGTACTAGGTAGTAGGTAGTATAGTGTGATTAGTACTAGGTAGTAGGTAGTATAGAGTGATTAGTACTAGGTAATAGGTAGTATAGAGTGATTAGTACTAGGTAGTAGGTAGTATAGAGTGATTAGTACTAGGTAGTAGGTAGTATAGAGTGATTAGTACTAGGTAGTAGGTGGTATAGAGTGATTAGTACTAGGTAGTAGGTAGTATAGTGATTAGTACTAGGTAGTAGGTAGTATAGAGTGATTAGTACTAGGTAGTAGGTAGTATAGAGTGATTAGTACGAGGTAGTAGGTGGTATAGAGTGATTAGTACTAGGTAGTAGGTAGTATAGTGATTAGTACTAGGTAGTAGGTAGTATAGAGTGATTAGTACTAGGTAGTAGGTAGTATAGTGATTAGTACTAGGTAGTAGGTAGTATAGTGATTAGTACTAGGTAGTAGGTAGTATAGAGTGATTAGTACTAGGTAGTAGGTGGTACAGGGTGTAAATGGTGTGTAGTTTTGTTGTTACCTCCTCTGGAGCTGTCTGGCAGGTCAACATGGCGTCCAGAAACTCATACAGATACTGGAACGGTAGAGACCACATAGATCAACTGTTTATTACATAGCAGGAGAAGGAGGACCAGAAAATTAATTGGGGATGTGTAGCAAGAACAGGATGTATATAGAGGTCTTTCAATCCAGAACAGGATGTATATAGAGGTCTTTCAATCCAGAACAGGATGTATATAGAGGTCTTTCAATCCAGAACAGGATGTATATAGAGGTCTTTCAATCCAGAACAGGACATATATAGAGGTCTTTCAATCCCATAGGATGTATATAGAGGTCTTTCAATCCCACAGGATTTATATAGAGGTCTTTCAATCCCATAGGATGTATATAGAGGTCTTTCAATCCAGAACAGGACATATATAGAGGTCTTTCAATCCAGAACAGGATTTATATAGAGGTCTTTCAATCCCACAGGATGTATATAGAGGTCTTTCAATCCCACAGGATGTATATAGAGGTCTTTCAATCCCACAGGATGTATATAGAGGTCTTTCAATCCCATAGGATGTATATAGAGGTCTTTCAATCCAGAACAGGATGTATATAGAGGTCTTTCAATCCAGAACAGGATTTATATAGAGGTCTTTCAATCCCACAGGATGTATACAGAGGTCTTTCAATCCCACAGGATGTATATAGAGGTCTTTCAATCCAGAACAGGACATATATAGAGGTCTTTCAATCCCACAGGATGTATATAGAGGTCTTTCAATCCAGAACAGGATTTATAGAGGTCTTTCAATCCAGAACAGGATTTATATAGAGGTCTTTCAATCCAGAACAGGACATATATAGAGGTCTTTCAATCCAGAACAGGATTTATAGAGGTCTTTCAATCCAGAACAGGACATATATAGAGGTCTTTCAATCCCACAGGATTTATATAGAGGTCTTTCAATCCAGAACAGGATTTATAGAGGTCTTTCAATCCAGAACAGGATTTATATAGAGGTCTTTCAATCCAGAACAGGACTTTATATATTTCAATCCAGAACAGGATTTATAGAGGTCTTTCAATCCAGAACAGGACATGAATAGATATATAGAGGTCTTTCAATCCAGAACAGGACATTTATAGGATTTATAGAGGTCTTTCAATCCCAGGATTTATATAGGTCTTTCAATTTATATAGAGGTCTTTCAATCCAACAGGATTTATATAGAGGTCTTTCAATCCAGAACAGGATTTATATAGAGGTCTTTCAATCCAGAACAGGATTTATATAGAGGTCTTTCAATCCAGAACAGGATTTATAGAGGTCTTTCAATCCAGAACAGGATGTATATAGAGGTCTTTCAATCCAGAACAGGACATATATAGAGGTCTTTCAATCCAGAACAGGATGTATATAGAGGTCTTTCAATCCAGAACAGGACAGGTCTTTCAATCCAGAACAGGACATATATAGAGGTCTTTCAATCCAGAACAGGACATATATAGAGGTCTTTCAATCCAGAACAGGACATATATAGAGGTCTTTCAATCCAGAACAGGATGTATATAGAGGTCTTTCAATCCCACATGGAAAATGTAATGTGGACATCACATCAGGGTCAGACTAACATGTATGCTTTTGAAGTAAAACTATCCCTAGGGACTGACCGTAGGGATGTAGTATGAACATATAGGACAATAAAAGGGACCTGTGGTTCTTACCGGGGTGAGGAACTTGTAGGTGAGGTGTGCATTCTCTGCCATCACATCAGCAGCCAGATCAAAATACTGAGACAGAGAGAGAGAATGAGTAGAGTAGATATACAGTAGTAGAGTACAGTATAACAGTAGAGTACAGTATAACAATAGAGTACAGTATAACAGTAGATGAGGTGTGCATTCTCTGCCATCACATCAGCAGCCAGATCAAAATACTGAGACAGAGAGAGAGAATATAGTAGATATACAGTAGTAGAGTACAGTAGAGTACAGTATAACAGTAGAGTACAGTATAACAGTATAATATATTAGACTACAGTATAATATAGTAGAGTACAGTATAATAGTATAATATATTAGACTACAGTATAATATAATATAGTAGAGTACAGTATAATAGTATAATATATTAGACTACAGTATAATATAGTAGAGTACAGTATAATAGTATAATAGAGTAGAGTACAGTATAATAGTATAATATAGTAGAGTACAGTAGAGTATAGTATAATATAGTAGAGTACAGTATAATAGTAATATATTAGACTACAGTATAATATAGTAGAGTAGTATAATAGTATATAATAGAGTAGTATAATAGTATAATATAGTTAGTACATAATAGTATAATATAGTAGAGTACAGTATAATAGTATAATAGAGTAGAGATAGTATAATAGTATAATATAGTAGAGTACAGTATAATAGTAGAGATAATAGAGTAGAGTATAGTATAATAGTATAATATAGTATAATAGTATAATAGTATAATATAGTATAAGTATAGTAGTAATATTACAGTATAGTATAATATAGTACAGTATAATAGTATAATAGAGTAGAGTACAGTAGAGTATAGTATAATATAGTAGAATACCCTACCTCATATTTGCAGTATAGTATAATATAGTACAGTATAATAGTATAATAGAGTAGAGTACAGTAGAGTATAGTATAATATAGTAGAATACCCTACCTCATATTTGCAGTATAGTATAATATAGTACAGTATAATAGTATAATAGAGTAGAGTACAGTAGAGTATAGTATAATATAGTAGAATACCCTACCTCATATTTGCAGTATAGTAGCAGCAGGTTTCCGAAGGTGACCGGGGGGAAGGGGATCTGCTGCAGGAGGAAGGCCAGTTTCTCAAAACCCTCCGATGGCTTCTTATCCATGTTCATCAGGGCCTGGTTGTGGAGCGTCACTGGGTCCAGCTCCTACAAGACAACAGACATGTGGAAATAACTATTTGTTCTTTAACTAACTAGCCTAGTTAAATACAGGATCAAATAAAAAATAATAAATGATATTTCATTGTCCATTGGTTAGAAGGAGAATGTCTCCACACACACGTCACAACAGCTTTCTGTCTGACAGAGTGCTCCTGGTCCCCTGATCCCCAATCAGTGTGTGAGTGTTGATATAGATGGTCACTAGAGGGCAGCACCCACTGAGCCACAGATAGAGATGTACCTTACAGCACCACTGTCTCCAACCTACATGAGTGGTAAGGGCTGACATATGTACACACACAAGTACACACACAGTACCTCCTCTGATCTGGGAGGCATGTCAGTCAAGGCCTCCTGAGCTGCATCGCCTGGAGACAGACAGACAGAGAGACAGAGTTGAGCTTACTTACAAGCCCTTATGCAGTTTAAGTAAAAATAGATAAGTTTAAAAAATTATAATAAAAGTAACAAGAAATTAAAGAGCAGCAGTAAAATAACAATAGCGAGGCTATATAATGTGCGGGGGCACCGGTTAGTCGAGGTAATTGAGGTGATATGTACATGTAGGTAGAGTTAAAGTGACTACGCATAGATTATAAACAGAGAGTACCAGCCTGGTATACTATGAGAACGGACAGTTTTTCAGCTGGTAATTTCTGACAGCCTGGTCACAGTACACCCCCTGGACAGAATGCTAGTCCATCACAGTACACCCCCTGGACAGAATGCTAGTCCATCACAGTACACCCCTGGATCACAGTACACCCCTGGACAGAATGCTAGTCTATCACAGTACACCCCCTGGACAGAATGCTAGTCCATCACAGTACACCCTGGACAGAATGCTAGTCTATCACAGTACACCCCCTGGACAGAATGCTAGTCCATCACAGTACACCCCCTGGACAGAATGCTAGTCCATCACAGTACACCCCTGGATCACAGTACACCCCCTGGACAGAATGCTAGTCTATCACAGTACACCCCCTGGACAGAATGCTAGTCTATCACATTACACCCCTGGACAGAATGCTAGTCTATCACAGTACACCCCCTGGAGAGAGTACAAGTCTATCACAGTACACCCCCTGGACAGAATGCTAGTCTATCACAGTACACCCCCTGGACAGAATACTAGTCTATCACAGTACACCCCCTGAATAGAATACTAGTCTATCACAGTACACCCCCTGGACAGAATGCTAGTCTATCACAGTACACCCCCTGGACAGAATGATAGTCTATCACAGTACACCCCCTGGACAGAATGCTAGTCTATCACAGTACACCCCCTGGACAGAATGCTAGTCTATCACAGTACACCCCCTGGACAGAATGCTAGTCTATCACAGTAGACCCCCTGGACAGAATATTAGTCTATCACAGTACACCCCCTGGACAGAATGCTAGTCTATCACATTACACCCCCTGGAGAGAATGCTAGTCTATCACAGTACACCCCCTGGAGAGAATGCTAGTCTATCACAGAGCTTTAGACATCTCCTTAATGCTGAGAGTCAAGGGCGGACACTCTAACCACAAGGCTGCTGAATGTACTCACAGTTTTTGAGCTGGTATTCTATAGCAGCCTTGAGGTTGAAGCCTTCTATGAGGGCGGTCTCATGTAGGATCAGGGTGTTCCCAACACTCCTCACGTCAATGCCCTCTGTCGTCATGCCAACGCTCAGCTCTGGACGACGAGAACACACACACAGCACAGAGAGACACAGGATGGTCAGGGGAAAACATGGATGAGAAGGAGGGTCACTAAGGGAAAACCCCAACAGAGTGATCAGGTATCTAGCTAAACAGGTGTGCCGACCTGGATGTTCCCTGATCCCTCTCTCGATGATCTCTCCGATGAACTTGAGGGCCTGACCATACTGTTTCATACTGTAGTAGCACAGACCTATGTTGTAGGACAGTTCTGAGACAGGAGGGAGGAGAGAGAGGCAGGGAGAAGAGGAGGGAATTAGGGGGGAGGGACAGGGACATAGGGAGGGGGGAGAGGAGAGAGAGGGAGGGAGAAGGAGAGAATTACGGGGAGAGGAGAGAGGGGGATGGAGAGGAGGAGAGAATTAGGGGAGAGGAGAGAGAGGGAGGGAGAGGAGGAGAGAATTAGGGGGAGAGGAGAGAGAGTGAGGGAGAGGAGGAGAGAATTAGGGGGAGAGGAGAGAGAGGGAGGGAGAGGAGGAGAGAATTAGGGGGGGAGGAAGAGAGAGAGGGAGGGAGAGGAGGAGAGAATGGGGGGGGAGGAAGAGAGAGAGGGAGGGAGAGGAGGAGAGAATTAGGGGAGGAAGAGAGAGGTTCAGCAAATGCAAGAGACTTTTAGGACAGGCAAAAGGTTAGACGTTTTCCTTGGTGTGTGTGTGAGTGTGAGTGTGTGCGTGCGTGCAGTTACCTGGTTGGTAGCCCAGCACCTGCATGGCAGACATGAACTTCTTGCAAGCCTCCTCGTACTCCCCCTCCTTGTAGAGTAGACAGCCCATGTCCACGTCATAGTCTGGGTCGTCCTGGGGAAGCTGCTCTACCAGTGTCTGACAGGGAGAGGGTTCATAAAGGCCTTATAAGAGGTCATAAAGGGTTATAGGGAGTCATAAGGGCATATTAGTTGAGGAAATTTGTTATAAGAGGTCACAAGGGTATCTAAATGGATCAAAACACTAACTAAGCAGTTATAAGAGGTTATATTAAGTTCTCCTCAGGTTATATTAGGGTTCTCCTGACCTCAGGACATACAGGTTATATTAGGTTCTCCTGACCTAACTACCTACCAGGTTATATTAGGTTCTCCTGACCTCATGACATACAGTAACTACCAGGTTATATTAGGTTCTCCTGACCTCATGACATACAGTAACTACCAGGTTATATTAGGTTCTCCTGACCTCATGACATACAGTAACTACCAGGTTATATTAGGTTCTCCTGACCTCATGACATACAGTAACTACCAGGTTATATTAGGTTCTCCTGACCTCATGACATACAGTAACTACCAGGTTATATTAGGTTCTCCTGACCTCATGACATACAGTAACTACCAGGTTATATTAGGTTCTCCTGACCTCAGGACATACAGTAACTACCAGGTTATATTAGGTTCTCCTGACCTCATGACATACAGTAACTACCAGGTTATATTAGGTTCTCCTGACCTCATGACATACAGTAACTACCAGGTTATATTAGGTTCTCCTGACCTCATGACATACAGTAACTACCAGGTTATATTAGGTTCTCCTGACCTCATGACATACAGTAACTACCAGGTTATATTAGGTTCTCCTGACCTCATGACATACAGTAACTACCAGGTTATATTAGGTTCTCCTGACCTCATGACATACAGTAACTACCAGGTTATATTAGGTTCTCCTGACCTCATGACATACAGTAACTACCAGGTACATGTTTCTGGTCTTTAGTTCTGGTTCTAGTTCTAGTTAAGTTCTGGTTCTAGTTCTGGTTAAGGTATGGTTCTAGTTCTGGGTCTAGTTCTGGTTAAGTTATGTTCTAGTTCTGGTTAAGTTCTGGTTCTAGTTCCGTTCTAGTTCTGGTTCTAGTTACGGTTTAGTTCTGATTTAATGATAGTACTAGTTCTGGTTCTAGTTCTGGTTCTGATTTAGTTCTGGTTCTAGTTCTGGCACGAGTCATGACTCTATTGATGTTCTAGTCATGGCTCTAGTCATAGTTCTAGTCATGGTTCTATTGACGTTCTAGTCATGGTTCTAGTTCTGGTTCTAGTCATGGTTCTAGTTCTGGTTCTAGACATGGTTCTATTGATGTTCTAGTCATGGTTCTAGTTCAGGTTCTAGTCATGGCTCTAGTCATAGGTCTAATTCAGGTTCTAGTCATGCTTCTGGTTCAGGTTCTAATCATGGTTCTATTGATGTTCTAGTCATGGTTCTAGTCAAGGTTCTAGTTCTAGTCATGGTTCTAGTTCAGGTTCAAGTCATGGTTCTAGTTCTGGTTCTAGTCATGGTTCAATTGATGTTCTAGTCATGGTTCTAGTTCTCGTTCAGGTTCTAGTCATGGTTCTAGTTCTAGTCATGGTTCTAGTTCAGGTTCTAGTCATGGTTCTGGTTCTAGTCATGGTTCTAGTTCTGGTTCTAGTTATGGCCAAGTCCAGTATATGTCCAATACTAGTCTCTACTAACCTTCGCTCCAGAGTACTCCTCTTCTCCGTATTTGATGGATGCCTGCAGTTTGATCATCTGTGGGAGAGAAGGACAGAACATGGGTCAGAAGAGAGAAATAACTAAGAGAATATGGTTGAAGAACATAATTATATCTCAGTGTGGTAAGATGACTCTACCTGGTAGTAACCATTATAACTCTACCGGGTAGTAAACATTATAACTCTACCTGGTAGTAAACATTATAACTCTACCTGGTAGTAAACATTATAACTCTACCTGGTAGTAAACATTATAACTCTACCTGGTAGTAAACATTATAACTCTACCTGGTAGTAAACATTATAACTCTACCTGGTAGTAAACATTATAACTCTACCTGGTAGTAAACATTATAACTCTACCTGGTAGTAAACATTATAACTCTACCTGGTAGTAAACATTATAACTCTATCGGGTATTAAACATTATAACTCTACCTGGTAGGTCTGGTAGTAAACATTATAACTCTACCTGGTAGTAAACATTATAACTCTACCTGGAAGTAAACATTATAACTCTACCTGGTAGGTCTGGTAGTAAACATTATAACTCTACCTGGTAGTAAACAATATAACTCTACCTGGTAGTAAACATTATAACTCTACCTGGTAGTAAACATTATAACTCTACCTGGTAGTAAACATTATAACTCTACCTGGTAGTAAACATTATAACTCTACCTGGTAGTAAACATTATATCTCTACCTGGTAGTAAACATTATAACTCTACCTGGTAGTAAACATTATAACTCTACCTGGTAGTAAACATTATAACTCTACCTGGTAGTAAACATTATAAATCTACCTGGTAGTAAACATTATAACTCTACCTAGTAGTAAACATTATAACTCTACCTGGTAGTAAACATTATAACTCTACCTGGTAGGTCTGGTAGTAAACATTATAACTCTACCTGGTGGGTCTGGTAGTAAACATTATAACTCTACCTGGTAGTAAACATTATAACTCTACCTGGTAGTAAACATTATAACTCTACCTGGTAGTAAACATTATAACTCTACCTGGTAGTAAACATTATAACTCTACCTGGTAGGTCTGGTAGTAAACATTATAACTCTACCTGGTAGTAAACATTATAACTCTACCTGGTAGTAAACATTATTACTCTACCTGGTAGTAAACATTATAACTCTACCTGGTAGTAAACATTATAACTCTACCTGGTAGTAAACATTATAACTCTACCTGGTAGTAAACATTATAACTCTACCTGGTAGTAAACATTATAACTCTTAGGTCTGGTAGTAAACATTATAACTCTACCTGGTATAAACATTATAACTCTACCTGGTAGTAAACATTATAACTCTACCTGGTAGTAAACATTATAACTCTACCTGGTAGTAACCATTATAACTCTACCTGGTAGTAAACATTATAACTCTACCTGGTAGTAAACATTATAACTCTACCTGGTAGGTCTGGTAGTAAACATTATAACTCTACCTGGTAGTAAACATTATAACTCTACCTGGTAGTAAACATTATAACTCTACCTGGTAGTAAACATGATAACTCTGCCTAGTAGGTCTGGTAGTAAACATTATAACTCTACCTGGTAGTAAACATTATAACTCTACCTGGTAGTAAACATTATGACTCTACCTGGTAGTAACCATTATAACTCTACCTCAGTAAGTAACTCTACCTGGTGGGTCTGGTAGTAAACATTATAACTCTACCTGGTAGTAAACTATAACTCTACCTGGTAGTAAACATTATAACTCTACCATAAACATTATAACTCTACCTGGTAGTAAACATTATAACTCTACCTGGTAGGTCTGTAGTAAACATTATAACTCTACCTGGTAGTAAACATTATAACTCTACCTGGTAGTAAACATTATAACTCTACCTGGTAGTACCTGGTAGTAAACATTATAACTCTACCCTGGTAGTAAACATTATAACTCTACCTGGTAGTAAACATTATAACTCTACCTGGTGGGTCAGGTAAACATTATAACTCTACCTGGTAGTCATTATAACTCTATAGGTCTAAATTATAACTCTACCTGGTAGTAAACATTATAACTCTACCTGGTAAACATTATAACTCTACCTGGTAGTAAACATTATAACTCTAATAGTAAACATTATAACTCTACCTGGTAGTAAACATTATAACTCTACCTGGTAGTGTATTATAACTCTACCTGGTAGTAACCATTATAACTCTACCTGGTAGTAAACATTATAACTCTACCTGGTAGTAAACATTATAACTCTACCTGGTAGTAAACATTATAACTCTACCTGGTAGTAAACATTATAACTCTACCTGTAGTAAACATTATAACTCTACTGGTAGTAAACATTATAACTCTAAATGTAGTAAACATTATAACTCTACCTGGTAGTAAACATTATAACTCTACCTGGTAGTAAACATTATAACTCTACCTGGTAGTAAACATTATAACTCTACCTGGTAGTAAACATAATAACTCTACCTGGTAGTAAACATTATAACTCTACCTGGTAGTAAACATTATAACTCTACCTGGTAGTAAACATTATAACTCTACCTGGTAGTAAACATTATAACTCTACCTGGTAGTAAACATTATAACTCTACCTGGTAGTAAACATTATAACTCTACCTGGTAGTAAACATTATAACTCTACCTGGTAGTAAACATGATAACTCTGCCTAGTAGGTCTGGTAGTAAACATTATAACTCTACCTGGTAGTAAACATTATAACTCTACCTGGTAGTAAACATTATGACTCTACCTGGTAGTAAACATTATGACTCTACCTGGTAGTAACCATTATAACTCTACCTGGTAGTAAACATTATAACTCTACCTGGTGGGTCTGGTAGTAAACATTATAACTCTACCTGGTAGTAAACAGTATAACTCTACCTGGTAGTAAACATTATAACTCTACCTGGTAGTAAACATTATAACTCTACCTGGTAGTAAACATTATAACTCTACCTGGTAGTAAACATTATAACTCTACCTGGTATAACTCTACCTGGTAGTAAACATTATAACTCTACCTGGTAGTAAACTATAACTCTACCTGGTGGGTCTGGTAGTAAACATTATAACTCTACCTGGTAGTAAACATTATAACTCTACCTGGTAGTAAACATTATAACTCTACCTGGTAGTAAACATTATAACTCTACCTACTGGTAGTAAACATTATAACTCTACCTGGTAGTAAACATTATAACTCTACCTGGTAGTAAACATTATAACTCTACCTGGTAGTAAACATTATAACTCTACCTGGTAGTAAACATTATAACTCTACCTGGTAGTAAACATTATAACTCTACCTGGTAGTAAACATTATAACTCTACCTGGTAGTAAACATTATAACTCTCTGGTAGTAAACATTATAACTCTACCTGGTAGTAAACATTATAACTCTACCTGGTAGTAAACATTATAACTCTACCTGGTAGTAAACATTATAACTCTACCTGGTAGTAAACATTATAACTCTACCTGGTAGTAAACATTATAACTCTACCTGGTAGTAAACATTATAACTCTACCTGGTAGTAAACATTATAACTCTACCTGGTTAAACATTATAACTCTACCTGGTAGTAAACATTATAACTCTACCTGGTAGTAAACATTATAACTCTACCTGGTAGTAAACATTATAACTCTACCTGGTAGTAAACATTATAACTCTACCTGGTAGTAAACATTATAACTCTACCTGGTAGTAAACATTATAACTCTACCTGGTAGTAAACATTATAACTCTACCTGGTAGTAAACATTATAACTCTACCTGGTAGTAAACATTATACTCTGACCAGTAGGTCTGGTAGTAAACATTATAACTCTACCTGGTAGTAAACATTATAACTCTACCTGGTAAACATTAGTAAACATATAACTCTACCTGGTAGTAAACATTATAACTCTACCTGGTAGTAAACATTATAACTCTACCCTGGTAGTAAACATTATAACTCTACCTGGTAGTAAACATTATAACTCTACCTGGTAGTAAACATTATAACTCTACCTGGTAGTAACATTATAACTCTACCTGGTAGTAAACATTATCTACCTGGTAGTAAACATATAACTCTACCTGGTAGGTCTGGTAGTAAACATTATAACTCTACCTGGTGGGTCTGGTAGTAAACATTATAACTCTACCTGGTAGTAAACAGTATAACTCTACCTGGTAGTAAACATTATAACTCTACCTGGTAGTAAACATTATAACTCTACCTGGTAGTAAACATTATAACTCTACCTGGTAACATTATAACTCTACCTGTAGTAGACATTATAAACCTGGTAGTAAACATTATAACTCTACCTGGTAGGTCAAACATTATAACTCTACCTGGTAGTAAACATTATAACTCTACCTGGTAGTAAACATTATAACTCTACCTGGTAGTAAACATTATAACTCTACCTGGTAGTAAACATTATAACTCTACCTGGTAGTAAACATTATAACTCTACCTGGTAGTAAACATTATAATACCTGGTAGTAAACATGATAACTCTACCTGGTAGGTCTGGTAGTAAACATTATAACTCTACCTGGTAGTAAACATTATAACTCTACCTGGTAGGTCTGGTAGTAAACATTATAACTCTACCTGGTAGTAAACATTATAACTCTACCTGGTAGTAACCATTATAACTCTACCTGGTAGTAAACATTATAACTCTACCTGGTAGTAAACATTATAACTCTACCTGGTAGTAAACATTATAACTCTACCTGGTAGTAAACATTATAACTCTACCTGGTAGTAAACATTATAACTCTACCTGGTAGTAAACATTATAACTCTACCTGGTAGTAAACATTATAACTCTACCTGGTAGTAAACATTATAACTCTACCTGGTAGTAAACATTATAACTCTACCTGGTAGTAAACATTATAACTCTACCTGGTGGGTCTGGTAGTAAACATTATAACTCTACCTGGTGGGTCTGGTAGTAAACATTATAACTCTACCTGGTAGTAAACATTATAACTCTACCTGGTAGTAAACATTATAACTCTACCTGGTAGTAAACATTATAACTCTACCTGGTAGTAAACATTATAACTCTTATAACTCTACCTGGTAGTAAACATTATAACTCTACCTGGTAGTAAACATTATAACTCTACCTGGTAGTAAACATTATAACTCTACCTGGTAGTAAACATTATAACTCTACCTGGTAGTAAACACTCTACCTAACTCTACCTGGTAGTAAACATTATAACTCTACCTGTAGTAAACATTATAACTCTACCTGGTAAACATTATAACTCTACCTGGTAGTAAACATTATAACTCTACCTGGTGGGTCTGGTAGTAAACATTATAACTCTACCTGGTAGTAAACATTATAACTCTACCTGGTAGTAAACATTATAATAGATAGTAGCAAAACAGTATAACTCTACCTGGTAGTAAACATTATAACTCTACCCTGGTAGTAAACATTATAACTCTACCTGGTAGGGTCTGGTAGTAAACATTATAACTCTACCTGGTAGTAAACATTATAACTCTACCTGGTAGTAAACATTATAACTCTACCTGGTAGTAAACATTATAACTCTACCTGGTAGTAAACATTATAACTCTACCTGGTAGTAAACATTATAACTCTACCTGGTAGTAAACATTATAAACCTCTACCTGGTAGTAAACATTATAACTCTACCCTGGTAGTAAACATTATAACTCTACCTGGTAGTAAACATTATCTGGTAGTAAACATTATAACTACCTGGTAGTAAACATTATAACTCTACCTGGTAGTAAACATTATAACTCTACCTGGTAGTAAACATTATAACTCTACCTGGTAGTAAACATTATAACTCTACCTGGTAGTAACCATTATAACTCTACCTGGTAGTGTCTGCAGTAGTAAACATTATAATTTTGGGCCTGGTATAACTATAACTCTACCTGGTAGTAAACATAATAACTCTACCTGGTAGTAAACATTATAACTCTACCTGGTAGTAAACATTATAACTCTTATAACTCTACCTGGTAGTAAACATTATAACTCTACCTGGTAGTAAACATTATAACTCTACCTGGTAGTAAACATTATAACTCTACCTGGTAGTAAACATTATAACTCTACCTGGTAGTAAACATAATAACTCTACCTGGTAGTAAACATTATAACTCTACCTGGTAGTAAACATTATAACTCTACCTGGTAGTAAACATTATAACTCTACCTGGTAGTAAACATTATAACTCTACCTGGTAGTAAACATTATAACTCTACCTGGTAGTAAACATTATAACTCTACCTGGTAGTAAACATTATAACTCTACCTGGTAGTAAACATTATAACTCTACCTGGTAGTAAACATTATAACTCTACCTGGTAGTAAACATTATAACTCTACCTGGTAGTAAACATTATAACTCTACCTGGTAGTAAACATTATAACTCTACCTGGTAGTAAACATTATAACTCTACCTGGTAGTAAACATTATAACTCTACCTGGTAGTAAACATTATAACTCTACCTGGTAGTAAACATTATAACTCTACCTGGTAGTAAACATTATAACTCTACCTGGTAGGTCTGGTAGTAAACATTATAACTCTACCTGGTAGTAAACATTATAACTCTACCTGGTAGTAAACATTATAACTCTACCTGGTAGTAAACATTATAACTCTACCTGGTAGTAAACATTATAACTCTACCTGGTGGGTCTGGTAGTAAACATTATAACTCTACCTGGTAGTAAACATTATAACTCTACCTGGTAGTAAACATTATAACTCTACCTGGTAGGTCTGGTAGTAAACATTATAACTCTACCTGGTAGTAAACATTATAACTCTACCTGGTAGTAAACATTATAACTCTACCTGGTAGTAAACATTATAACTCTACCTGGTAGTAAACATTATAACTCTACCTGGTAGTAAACATTATAACTCTACCTGGTAGTAAACATTATAACTCTACCTGGTAGTAAACATTATAACTCTACCTGGTAGTAAACATTATAACTCTACCTGGTAGTAAACATTATAACTCTACCTGGTAGTAAACATTATAACTCTACCTGGTAGTAAACATTATAACTCTACCTGGTAGTAAACATTATAACTCTACCTGGTAGTAAACATTATAACTCTACCTGGTAGTAAACATTATAACTCTACTGCAGGTCTGGTAGTAGCATATAACTCTACCTGGTAGTAAACATTATAACTCTACCTGGGTAAACATTATAACTCTACCTGGTAGTAAACACCTTAGTAAACATTATTACCTGGTAGTAAACATTATAACTCTACCTGGTAGTAAACATTATAACTCTACCTGGTAGTAAACATTATAACTCTACCTGGTAGTAAACATTATAACTCTACCTGGTAGTAAACATTATAACTCTACCTGGTAGTAAACATTATAACTCTACCTGGTGGGTCTGGTAGTAAACATTATAACTCTACCTGGTAGTAAACATTATAACTCTACCTGGTAGGTCTGGTAGTAAACATTATAACTCTACCTGGTAGTAAACATTATAACTCTACCTGGTAGTAAACATTATAACTCTACCTGGTAGTAAACATTATAACTCTACCTGGTAGTAAACATTATAACTCTACCTGGTAGTAAACATTATAACTCTACCTGGTAGTAAACATTATAACTCTACCTGGTAGGTCTGGTAGTAAACATTATAACTCTACCTGGTAGTAAACATTATAACTCTACCTGGTAGTAAACATTATAACTCTACCTGGTAGTAAACATTATAACTCTACCTGGTAGTAAACATTATAACTCTACCTGGTAGTAAACATTATAACTCTACCTGGTAGTAAACATTATAACTCTACCTGGTGGGTCTGGTAGTAAACATTATAACTCTACCTGGTAGTAAACTATAACTCTACCTGGTAGTAAACATTATAACTCTACCTGGTAGTAAACATTATAACTCTACCTGGTAGTAAACATTATAACTCACCCTGGTAGTAAAACATTATAACTCTACCTGGTAGTAAACATTATAACTCTACCTGGTAGTAAACATTATAACTCTACCTGGTAGTAAACATTATAACTCTACCTGGTAGTAAACATTATAACTCTACCTGGTAGTAAACATTATAACTCTACCTGGTAGTAAACATTATAACTCTAGTAGTAAACATTATAACTCTACCTGGTAGTAAACATTATAACTCTACCTGGTAGTAAACATTATAACTCTACCTGGTAGTAAACATTATAACTCTACCTGGTAGTAAACATTATAACTCTCTGGAGTAAACATTATAACTCTAACCATTATAACTCTACCTGGTAGTAAACATTATAACTCTACCTGGTAGTAAACATTATAACTCTACCTGGTAGTAAACATTATAACTCTACCTGGTAGTAAACATTATAACTCTACCTGGTAGTAAACATTATAACTCTACCTGGTAGTATAACATTGTAACTCTACCTGGTAGTAAACATTCATAACTCTTTGGTAGTAAACATTATAACTCTACCTGGTAGGTCTGGTAGTAAACATTATAACTCTACCTGGTAGTAAACATTATAACTCTACCTGGTAGTAAACATTATAACTCTACCTGGTAGTAAACATTATAACTCTACCTGGTGGGTCTGGTACAAACATTATAACTCTACCTGTGGTAGCAAACATTATAACTCTACCTGGTAGTAAACATTATAACTCTACCTGGTAGTAAACATTATAACTCTACCTGGTAGTAAACATTATAACTCTACCTGGTAGTAAACATTATAACTCTACCTGGTAGTAACCATTATAACTCTACCTGGTAGTAAACATTATAACTCTTACCATTATAACTCTACCTGGTAGTAAACATTATAACTCTACCTTAGTAAACATTATAACTCTACCATAGTAAACATTATAACTCTACCTGGTAGTAAACATTATAACTCTACCTGGTAGTAAATGTTATAACTCTACCTGGTAGTAAACATTATAACTCTACCTGGTAGTAAACATTATAACTCTACCTGGTAGTATAACATTATAACTCTACCTGGTAGTAAACATTATAACTCTACCTGGTAGTAAACATTATAACTCTACCTGGTAGTAAACATTATAACTCTACCTACCTGGTAGTAAACATTATAACTCTTGGTAGTTTATGTCTGGTAGTAAACATTATGTACCTGTAGTCAGTAAAAATACTCAAAAACCTGGTAGTTATCTACCTGGTAGTAAACATTATAACTCTACCAGTGGGTCTGGTAGTAAACATTATAACTCTACCTGGTAGTAAACATAATAACTCTACCTGGTAGTAAACATTTAACTCTACCTGGTAGTAAACATTATAACTCTACCTGGTAGTAAACATTATAACTCTACCTGGTAGTAAACATTATAACTCTACCTGGTAGTAAACATTATAACTCTACCTAGTAGTAAACATTATAACTCTACCTGGTAGGTCTGGTAGTAAACATTATAACTCTACCTGGTGCATTATAACTTACCTGGTAGACCTGGTAGTAACATTATAACTCTAACATTATAACTCTACTGTGTGGGTCTGGTAGTAAACATTATAACTCTACCTGGTAGTAAACATTATAACTCTACCTGGTAGTAAACATTATAACTCTACCTGGTCTGCATTATAACTCTACCTGGTAGTAAACATTATAACTCTACCTGGTAGTAAACATTATAACTCTTTGCATTTATAATCACTGGTAGTAAAATAATAACTCTACCTGGTAGTTGCCATTATAACTCTACCTGGTAGTAAACATTATAACTAAACATTATAACTCTACCTGGTAGTAAACATTATAACTCTACCTGCAGGTCTGGTATAAACATTATAACTCTACCTGGAGGATTGGTAGTAAACATAATAACTCTACCTGGTAGTAAAACATTATAACTCTACCTGGTAGTAAACATTATAACTCTACCTGGTAGTAAACATTATAACTCTAGTAAACATTATAACTCTACCTGGTAAATCATTATAACTCTACCTAGTAGGTCTGGTAGTAAACATTATAACTCTACCTGGTAGGTCTGGTAGTAAACATTATAACTCTACCTGGTAGTGACCTGGTAGTAAACATTATAACTCTACCTGGTAGTAAACATTATAACTCTACCTGGTATTAAACATTATAACTCTACCTGGTAGTAAACATTATAACTCTACCTGGTAGTAAACATTATAACTCTCCTGGCTACCTGGTAGTAAACATTATAACTCTAATGCCAACTCTACCCTGGTAGTAAACATTATTTGGCTAGTAAACATTATAACTCTACCAGTCTGGTAGTAAACATTATAACTCTACCGGACTCTACCTGGTGTAAACATTATAACTCTACCTGGTAGTAAACATTATAACTCTACCTGGTAGTAAACATTATAACTCTACCTGGTGGGTCTGGTAGTAAACATTATAACTCTACCTGGTAGTAAACATTATAACTCTACCTGGTAGTAAACATTATAACTCTACCTGGTAGTAAACATTATAACTCTACTGGTAGTAAACATTATAACTCTACCTGGTAGTAAACATTATAACTCTACCTGGTAGTAAACATTATAACTCTACCTGGTAGTAAACATTATAACTCTACCTGGTAGTAAACTCTACCTGGTAGTAAACATTAAACATTATAACTCTACCTGGTAGTAAACATTATAACTCTACCTGGTAGTAAACATTATAACTCTACCTGGTAGTAAACATATAACTCTGCCTACCTGGTAGTAAACATTATAACTCTACCTGGTAGTAAACATTATAACTCTACCTGGTAGTAAACATTATAACTCTACCTGGTAGAAGTAAACATTATAACTCTACCTGGTAGTAAACATTATAACTCTACCTGGTAGTAAACATTATAACTCTGGTAGTAAACATTATAACTCTACCTGGTAGTAAACATTATAACCTGGTAGTAAACATTATAACTCTACCTGGTAGTAAACATTATAACTCTACCTGGTAGTAAACATTATAACTCTACCTGGTAGTAAACATTATAACTCTACCTGGTGGGTCTGGTAGTAAACATTATAACTCTGCCTGGTAGTAAACATTATAAGGTACCTGGTAGTAAACATTATAACTCTACCTGGTAGTAAACATTATAACTCTACTGGTGGGTCTGGTAGTAAACATTATAACTCTACCTGGTGTAAACATTATAACTCTAGTAAACATTATAACTCTACCTGGTAGTAAACATTATAACTCTACCTGGTAGTAAACATTATAACTCTACCTGGTAGTAAACATTATAACTCTACCTGGTAGTAAACATTATAACTCTACCTGGTAGTAAACATTATAACTCTACCTGGTGTAAACATTATAACTATACCTGGGTCTGGTAGTAAACATTATAACTCTACCTGGTAGTAAACAACTACCTGGTAGTATAACTCTACCTGGTAGTAAACATTATAACTCTACCTGGTAGTAAACATTATAACTCTACCTGGTAGTAAACATTATAACTCTACCTGGTAGTAAACATTATAACTCTACCTGGTAGGGTCTGGTAGTAAACATTATAACTCTACCTGGTAGTAAACATTATAACTCTACCTGGTAGTAAACATTATAACTCTACCTGGTAGTAAACATTATAACTCTACCTGGTAGTAAACATTATAACTCTACCTGGTAGTAAACATTATAACTCTACCTGGTAGTAAACATTATAACTCTACCTGGTAGTATAACTCTACCTGGTAGTAAACATTATAACTCTACCTGGTAGTAAACATTATAACTCTACCTGGTAGTAAACATTATAACTCTACCTGGTAGTAAACATTATAACTGGTAGTCTACCTGGTGTAAACTAATGACTGGGCCTGGTAGTAAACATTATAACTCTACCTGGTAGTAAACATTATAACTCTGCCTGGTAGTAAACATTATAACTCTACCTGTAGTAGTAAACCATTATAACTCTACCCTGGTAGTAAACATTATAACTCTACCTGGTAGTAAACATTATAACTCTACCTGGTGGGTCTGGTAGTAAACATTATAACTCTACCTGGTAGTAAACATTATAACTCTACCTGGTAGTAAACATTATAACTCTACCTGGTAGTAAACATTATAACTCTACCTGGTAGTAAACATTATAACTCTACCTGGTAGTAAACATTATAACTCTACCTGGTAGTAGTAAACATTATAACTCTACCTGGTAGTAAACATTATAACTCTACCTGGTAGTAAACATTATAACTCTACCTGGTAGGTCTGGTAGTAAACATTATAACTCTACCTGGTAGTAAACATTATAAACTCTGGTAGTAAACATTATAACTCTACCTGGTAGTAAACATTATAACTCTACCTGGTAGTAAACATTATAACTCTACCTGGTAGGTACCTGGTAGTAAACATTATAACTCTACCTGGTAGTAAACATTATAACTCTGCCTAGTAGTAAACATTATAACTCTACCTGGTAGTAAACATTATAACTCTACCTGGTAGTAAACATACCTGGTAGTAAACATTATAACTCTACCTGGTAGTACCTGGTAGTAAACATTATAACTCTACCTGGTAGTAAACATTATAACTCTACCTGGTAGTAAACATTATAACTCTACCTGGTGGGTCTGGTAGTAAACATTATAACTCTACCTGGTAGGTAAACTGGTAGTAAACATTATAACTCTACCTGGTAGTAACCATTATAACTCTACCTGGTAGTAAACATTATAACTCTACCTGGTAGTAAACATTATAACTCTACCTGGTAGTAAACATTATAACTCTACCTGGTAGTAAAACTACCTGGTAGTAAACATTATAACTCTACCTGGTAGTAAACATTATAACTCTACCTGGTAGTAAACATTATAACTCTACCTGGTAGTAAACATTATAACTCTACCTGGTAAGTAAACATTATGGTAGTAAACATTATAACTCTACCTGGTAGTAAACATTATAACTCTCTAGTAAACATTATAACTCTACCTGGTAGTAAACATTATAACACCTGGTAGTAAACATTATAACTCTACCTGGTAGTAAACATTAAACTCTACCTGGTAGTAACCATTATAACTCTACCTGGTAGTAAACATTATAATTATAACTCTACCTGGTAGTAAACATTATAACTCTACCTGGTAGTAAACATTATAACTCTACCTGGTAGTAAACATTATAACTCTACCTGGTAGTAAACATTATAACTCTACCTGGTAGTAACCATTATAACTCTACCTGTTAGTAAACATTATAACTCTACCTGGTAGTAAACATTATAACTCTGCCTGGTAGTAAACATTATAACTCTACCTGGTGGGTAAACAGGAGTAAACATTATAACTCTAGACAAACATTATAACTCTACCTGGTAGTAACCATTATAACTCTACCTGTTAGTAAACATTATAACTCTACCTGGAAGTAAACATTATAACTCTGCCTGGTAGAACAAAACAGTCCAAAACTGAGAGGTTCTGTGTCCTGTTGTGGCAGGATCCGGCTCAAATGAAGCACTGATTCTACTTCCTACCTTGGTATTATAACTTCATGTATGAAGTGTACCTTGGTGTGGCTGGTAGGGTTGTCCAATAGAAAGGTAGCCTTCATGGCCTCGGGGTAGGCACAGGCCCCGTACAGAGACTGGGCGTAATACAGCCTGTACTCCTCCACCTCGGGGTGTAGCTGGGTCAGCTGCTCATAGCACTCTGCTGCGTTGGTGAAGTCCTGCATGTGGTAGTAGCAGTAGCCTAGCAGAGACAGGGCTGCCCGTGACTGGGAGGAGGAGGAGAAGGTAGAGGAGGAGGAGAATGAGAAGATTACGGGATCCATTCAATCCATATCGCCCAAGTTCAGCACTATATGGCGATTGACATTTAAAGGTAATGTTCCCGCATTCCATGAGACTGCAGTCACGGTAAACGCTGCATATATTGTCTATAGGTAATCGAAAATGACCTTTAAAATTTCAAGAATGCTATAGCGATGAACTTTGCCGATACGGATTGAATCGAGCCCTAGATGTATTGTCCAATGAAATAGTCTGAGGGACAGTCTGTTTGTGCTATCATGACAAGCTATCATGACAAGTCACTCATTAGCAAGCTAAACATTGGCTTGCCGGTGACAGCAATGGAGTTGGCAATAGCACAAACTGATCTGGGAGCAGGCTATAGAAGGAGACGAGCAGACCTGGGACCAGGCTATAGAAGGAGACGACAGACCTGGGACCAGGCTATAGAAGACAACAGACCTGGGACCAGGCTATAGAAGGAGACAGACCTGGGACCAGGCTATAGAAGGAGACAACAGATCTGGGAGCACACACACACACACACACACACACACACTCACTACCTTCATCTGTTTCTGCAGTTCATTGCTGAGGATGTGGATAGCCTCTCCATACCGCCCATCTTTGATCTATAGGAGAACAGAGTTAGCAGCTCGTTATAAAATAATACATTAGCTATCTAGCTAGCTATGTTGTCACACTTAGTTCGTTAGCTAGCGTTAGGCTATAGCATGAGCCTTGAAATTGAAGGGTCTGTCAGGCTAGCTTAATCAAAGTAAGCTAGCTTGCTATAGCCCCAATTTGTGAAATTCGTATTGTGACGTTAGCTAGCTGGAATTCGCTAATAATCAACATGATAACTTGATAAAATACCACAAGTTAAAATAACCAGTTTCATTATCAGCTAGCTTGCTATCATGGCTAGCGTTAGTATCCATGGTATGTAACGTTAGCTATGCAAGCGACCAACTTCTCACCATTTTGTAGACAGTGGCGGTGTATTCGCCGTCTTTAATTATTGTCAGTGTCATGATTTTGCCGCTAAATCTACAGTTCTCAAAGGTAAGACTATTTTCACGCGAAAAACGATTTCCGATTTACCAATAATCCCAATTAGTGCACCATGTTTAGCCGTTATTTACTTTTCTACACATTCAACGCACAGGAAGTGTTACTTAGCAACCGTACAGGAAACGGAAACCTCCGACGTTGAATAACTTTAAAACAACCAATGAGGAGCGTCTGTTATGAGGTATTACCATAGAGATTGACAGAGACCTTTAGTGGCCAAAAGGCTGTTTTAGTATGGGCAGCACCATTGAAGGCTTCCACCATTCTTCTGCCATTTTAAAGTAGTCAAGTGGGTGGGGATTCCTATGGGTTGTAGCACAGACTATCCATTATATTGACCAGAATTTAAAGTGGCCGATCTAACAATGAAAATAGATGTGTTAAAGGCAGTGGGGGAGGCAAGATCAGGTAGGACCATTCTAGACAATGAGAGGGCAGATTTGTGTGTGAATAACAGGCACAACTTCAATATAATGTGTTTTTTCTTCTCAAAGTTATCTGGATGTCACATGTCCCTCTTATATCAGTACACTAGTAACAACCTAAGCCTTACGGAACTTATATTCCATCAAATAATCCACACATTAAAGATGAGTCCTCTATCTATTTCTTTGTGTAGGACACCTTTCCTGCAAAGAACATTTTCCAATTTTCTAATAAATGGAAAACACCAGTTGATGAGATTTAATGCTGCCCACCCCTTCTGTATGTTGAGAGATATATATTATATATATAATGAAAAGCTCTATAGAAGTTTTAATAAATTATTATTATTATTATTATTATTAGGTTGTGATGGACTGTCATAATCACTGTAGTTAGTATACAAACTAAAAGTGTGCATTCTTCCACTTGGAAGGTGTTGTCTGAACAGGTATAAAGACACGGTTGGTGATTTACTGCCCCCTGGAGGGTGTTGTCTGAACAGGTATAAAGACAAGGTTGGTGATTTACTGCCCCCTGGAGGGTGTTGTCTGAACAGGTATAAAGACAAGGTTGGTGATTTACTGCCCCCTGGAGGGTGTTGTCTGAACAGGTATAAAGACAAGGTTGGTGATATACTGCCCCCTGGAGGGTGTTGTCTGAACAGGTATAAAGACAAGGTTGGTGATTTACTGCCCCCTGGAGGGTGTTGTCTGAACAGGTATAAAGACAAGGTTGGTGATATACTGCCCCTGGGGTGTCTGTTGTCATTCTCTTGTGTGAACAGGTATAAAGACAAGGCCTATCTATACTATTGGTGACTAGTAACAACAGTTCTACATCTATACTATTGACAGGGTGTTGTCTGTAACAACAGGTATAAAGACAAGGTTGGTTCTACATGATTTTGACAGGTCCCCAGTGGTTCTACATCTATACTATTGTCTGAACAGGTACTAAAGACAAGGTTGGTGATCTATACTATTGCAGGTCCCCTGGAGGGTGTTGTCTCATCAGTAACAACAGGTCTAAAGACAAGGTTGTAACACCAGGGATTTACTATTGCAGGTCCCCTAACAACAGGAGGTCACTGTCAGTTCTCATCTATCATTCAGGTCACTACACAGTAGGCAACAGTTCTACATCTATACTATTGACAGGTCACTCACAGTAACAACAGTTCTACATCTATACTATTGACAGGTCACTGTAACAACAGCTACATCTATCTATTGAAGAATGCCAGGCCCATCTAAGGATTGACACCTCACAGGGAAAGCTACTAATTGACAGGTCACTACTGATATTGATACAGGTTCTACAAATCTATTAGACCCAGTAACAACAGGCTTACATCTAACTGGTCAACTGTTCTACATCTATTATGAATGTAACCCACATCTTCCACAATATCAGTTCTAATCTATACTATTGACAGGTATCCAGTAACAACAGGCTTACCTATACTACTGAACAATTCACTCACAGTAACAACAGTTTACATCTATACTGATTGACAGGTCACCACAGAACAATTACAAAGGTCACTCACAGTAACAACAGTTCTACATCTATACTATTGACAGGTCCTCTGATTAACAACAGGCTTACATCTATACTTTGACAGGTCACTCACAGTAACAACAGTCACAGTACATACATCTATACTATTGACAGGTCACTCACAGTAACAACAGTTCTACATCTATACTATTGACAGGTCACTCACAGTAACAACAGTTCTACATCTATACTATTGACAGGTCACTCACAGTAACAACAGGCTTACATCTATACTATTGACAGGGCACTCACAGTAACAACAGCTTACATCTATACTATTGACAGGTCACTCACAGTAACAACAGTTCTACATCTATACTATTGACAGGTCACTCACAGTAACAACAGGCTTACATCTATACTATTGACAGGTCACTCACAGTAACAACAGGCTTACATCTATACTATTGACAGGTCACTCACAGTAACAACAGTTCTACATCTATACTATTGACAGGTCACTCACAGTAACAACAGGCTTACATCTATACTATTGACAGGTCACTCACAGTAACAACAGTTCTACATCTATACTATTGACAGGTCACTCACAGTAACAACAGTTCTACATCTATACTATTGACAGGTCACTCACAGTAACAACAGGCCTACATCTATACTATTGACAGGTCACTCACAGTAACAACAGACTTACATCTATACTATTGACAGGTCACTCACAGTAACAACAGTTCTACATCTATACTATTGACAGGTCACTCACAGTAACAACAGCCTACATCTATACTATTGACACACAGTAACAACAGTTCTTACATCTATACTATTGACAGGTCACTCACAGTAACAACAGTTCTACATCTATACTATTGACAGGTCACTCACAGTAACAACAGTTCTACATCTATACTATTGACAGGTCACTCACCAGTAGGTCAACAGTACTACATCTATACTATTGACAGGTCACTCACAGTAACAACAGTTCTACATCTATACTATTGACAGGTCACTCACAGTAACAACAGGCTACATCTATACTATTGACAGGTCACTCACAGCTTACATCTATAACAGTTCTACATACATCTATACTATTGACAGGTCACTCACAGTAACAACAGTTCTACATCTATACTATTGACAGGTCACTCACAGTAACAACAGGCCTACATCTATACTATTGACAGGTCACTCACAGTAACAACAGCTTACATCTATACTATTAGGTCACTCACAGTAACAACAGGCCTACATCTATACTATTGACAGGTCACTCACAGTAACAACAGGCTTACATCTATACTATTGACAGGTCACTAACACAGGCCTACATCTAACAACAGTTCTACATCTATACTATTGACAGGTCACTCACAGTAACAACAGTTCTACATCTATACTATTGACAGGTCACTCACAGTAACAACAGGCTTACATCTATACTATTGACAGGTCACTCACAGTAACAACAGGCTTACATCTATACTATTGACAGGTCACTCACAGTAACAACAGGCTTACATCTATACTATTGACAGGTCACTCACAGTAACAACAGTTCTTACATCTATACTATTGACAGGTCACTCACAGTAACAACAGGCTTACATCTATACAACCAACATCCCAAATGGGACAAATTTCATCCGAGAAACAGTGATGTCAGTTAGATCAGTGAGAGTGGTCAGTGTAGATCAGTGAGAGTGGTCAGTGTAGATCAGTGAGAGTGGTCAGTGTAGATCAGTGGTCAGTGTAGATCAGTGAGAGTGGTCAGTGTAGATCAGTGAGAGCGGTCGAGGCACAGATATCCAATAAAATGAGTGTTTAAATCAAATCAAATAGTTCTAAATACAACAGATGTAGACCTTACAGTGAAATGCTGAATACAACAGTCAGTGAAATGCTGAATACAACAGATGTAGACCTTACAGTGAAACTGAATACAACAGATGTAGACCTTACAGTGAAATGCTGAATACAACAGAAATTGAAATGCTGAATACAACAGATGTAGACCACAGTGAAATGCTGAATCAGATGTAGACCTTCAGTGAAATGCTGAATACAACAGATCCCAGTGAAATGCTGAATACAACAGATGTAGACCAAGTGAAATGCTGAATACAACAGATGTAGTTACAGTGAAATGCTGAATACAACAGATGTAGACCTTACAGTGAAATGCTGAATACAACAGATGTAGACCTTACAGTGAAATGCTGAATACAACAGATGTAGACCTGACAGTGAAATGCTGAATACAACAGATGTAGACCTTACAGTGAAATGCTGAATACAACAGATGTAGACCTTACAGTGAAATGCTGAATACAACAGATGTAGACCTTACAGTGAAATGCTGAATACAACAGATGTAGACCTTACAGTGAAATGCTGAATACAACAGATGTAGACCTTACAGTGAAATGCTGAATACAACAGATGTAGACCTTACAGTGAAACAGATGTAGACCTTACAGTGAAATGCTGAATACAACAGATGTAGACCTTACAGTGAAATGCTGAATACAACAGATGTAGACCTTACAGTGAAATGCTGAATACAACAGATGTAGACCTTACAGTGAAAGCTGAAATGACCTTACAGTGAAATGCTGAATACAACAGATGTAGACCTTACAGTGAAATGCTGAATACAACAGATGTAGACCTTACAGTGAAATGCTGAATACAACAGATGTAGACCTTACAGTGAAATGCTGAATACAACAGATGTAGACCTTACAGTGAAATGCTGAATACAACAGATGTAGACCTTACAGTGAAATGCTGAATACAACAGATGTAGACCTTACAGTGAAATGCTGAATACAACAGATGTAGACCTTACAGTGAAATGCTGAATACAACAGATGTAGACCTTACAGTGAAATGCTGAATACAACAGATGTAGACCTTACAGTGAAATGCTGAATACAACAGATGTAGACCTTACAGTGAAATGCTGAATACAACAGATGTAGACCTTACAGTGAAATGCTGAATACAACAGATGTAGACCAGTGAAATGCTGAATACAACAGATGTAGACCTTTACAAATGCTGAATACAACAGATGTAGACCTTACAGTGAAATGCTGAATACAACAACAGATGTAGACCTTACAGTGAAATGCTGAATACAACAGATGTAGACCTTACAGTGAAATGCTGAATACAACAGATGTAGACCTTACAGTGAAATGCTTACTTACAGCCTCTAACCAACAGTGCAAAAAAGGTATTAGGTGAACAATAGATTAGTAAAGAAATAAACAACAGTAAAAAGACAGGCTATATACAGTAGCGAGGCTATAAAGTAGCGAGGCTACAACAGTAGCGAGGCTACAACAGTAGCGAGGCTATAAAGTAGCGAGGCTACAACAGTAGCGAGGCTATAACAGTAGCGAGGCTATAACAGTAGCGAGGCTACATACAGACACCGGTTAGTCAGGCTGATTGAGGTAGTATGTAGATCTGGTTAAAGTGACTATGCATATATGATGAACAGAGAGTAGCAGTAGCGTAAAAGAGGGGTTGGCAGGAATGTGGGATATATGTCATTCAGTGGGTTCATTTCGTGGTGCCTCTGATCAGAAACATGTTTGGGCTAAAACACACTCAGGACAGAACTGAGTGTGAAAGAGAGAGAGATGAACACAGTTGGAACAGAATATCCCACATTCAGAACACAGTGGACCCGAGGGCAGGAATAATCCAAACCACACTCCCCACACGGCACCGCCAAGGAGTCTCTCTCTCTCTGTGTGTGTGTGTGTGTGTATGTTTGTGTGTGTAGAGGGTGTGTGCTCTCTGTTTATATAATGAAGCCCACAGCAGTCAGAGAGCTATCCTGTATGCTGCTGTTGTGGCAGACTCAGTAGGAGTTGAGACTGAGGCCCAGTGAAGAAGCAGTAGGAGTTGAGACGGAGGCCCAGTGAAGAAGCAGTAGGAGTTGAGACGGAGGCCCAGTGAAGAAGCAGTAGGAGTTGAGACGGAGGCCCAGTGAAGAAGCAGTAGGAGTTGAGACGGAGGCCCAGTG